>NC_081561.1:121560579-121683278 GCF_022355385.1 Mustela nigripes | reverse complement strand
TTTTTTTTTTTTTTTTTTTTTAGTATATGTGCTGCCGAAGCAAGCACTCAGCACTATTTTTTTTTTGAAAAGACTCTCCTTTTTCCTTTGTTATACATCAGCTGTCTATATTTATCTGAGTCTATATCTATTTTGTTCTATTGATTATTTGTCTATTCTTTTACTAATACTGTCCTTTCTTGATCACTATCACTTTATAGTAAGCCTTGGAGATCTGTTGTCAGTCTTCTGATTTTGTTTTTTTCCCATTAATATTATGTTAACTATTATGGTTCTTTTGCATCTGCTTTTGGCTCCTGTCACGATCCAGGGGTTCTGGGCTCAAGGCCCGCACTGAACTCCTTGCTCAGTGGGAAGTCTGCTTATTCCTCTCCTTCTCCCCTGACTTATGTTCCCTCTTTTGCTGTTCTCTTTCTGTCAAATAATTAAGTAAGATATTTAAAAATAAAATAAACTTTAGAATTAGTCTTTAGTGAATTTATGAAAAAAACAACTAATGTGGGGCGCCTGGGTGGCTCAGTGGGTTAAAGCCTCTGCCTTCAGCTCAGGTCATGATCCCAGAGTCCTGGGATTGAGACCCACATCAGGCTCTCTGCTCCGCAGGGTGCCTGCTTCCTCCTCTCTCTCTCTGCCTCTCTGCCTACTTGTGATCTCTGTCTGTCAAATAAATAAATAAAATCTTATTTTACAATAAGATTTTGTTTTATAAAAACAAACAAAACAAAAAAATAAAAAAAACAACTAATGTTGGAAAGTGACAAAGAGACTTGATCTTTGTGTTAGTGTTAATGATTGGTTAAGACAGCTTTTGTGTTTGTTTCAATTGAAGAATAATAACAGCCTTGTTTGAGTATTGCTATATAATTGTGTGTGTACATATATATTGTGTGTGTACCTATATATGTATATATATGTGTTTTTTATTTCTGTTGATTATATAATATGTATTTTTATATAGCTCATATATATGTTAATTAAACACATATTTTGTTAAAGACACTATGTAAATACATAGGACACTCTGTATTTTTCATATATAAAAAATGTGATGATATCTTTGGTTAAAACCTTAAATTCTTTGGTTAATCAAGAATTTATTGCTTCAGTAATATAAAAGGCTAGCACGGCAATGAACATGAATTATAGTGTTAGAGATTTGGGCATCTTTTGCTATTATAATAAGGCTAGATGTATATTCATTGATTAATTGCTTGTCTGTAAAATGGCATCAGTGGATTAGAGGAATTCTCACCTTTCTTTCAAATTTTACATTCCAGGATTTTATTCCTTTCCCATTTCTCCTTTTCTTTTCTCGTCCAATATATGATAAAAAGGATGAAGCTCTCATAAATTTTTTGTATTGTTATCTCTATATGCAGCTTTGTTTATGATTTTTAAGTCTTAGATAAAGTTTCTTCAGAGTATTTAGTAAAGAAAGCCCATTCTTGCAGGTATGATAGCACAGAGATATAAAATACATGAAAAATTCTAGTTATCTTTGGAAATTGCCTTAGTTTAACTATGAGTAAATATATATGTATATTTTTTAAATTTTTAATTTTTAAATTGACGTATGATGTATTATTAGCCCCAGGGGTACAGGTCTGTCGCCAGGTTTACACTTCATAGCACTCATCATAGCACATACCTTCCCCAGTGTCCATAACCCAACCTCCCTCTGGCAACCCTCAGTTTGTTTTGTGAGATTAAGAGTCTCTTATGGTTTGTCTCCCTCCTGATCTCATCTTGTTTCATTTATTCATTTCCTATCCCCCAAACTCCTCACATTGCCTCTCAACTTCCTCATATCAGTGAGATCATATGAAAATTGTATTTCTCTGATTGACTTATTTTGCTAAGCATAATAACTTTCTAATTCCATCCACGTTGTCACAAATGGCAAGATTTCATTTCTTTGATGGCTGCATAGTATTCCATTATATATATACAATGGATAAAGAAGATGTGGGGTGTGTGTGTGTGTGTGTGTGTGTGTGTGTGTATTTATGTATACACATTCATCTGTTGATGGACATCTAGGTTCTTTCCATAGTTTGGCTATTATAAACTTTACTGCTATAAATATTCAGGCTCAGGTGCCCCTTCGGATCACTACATTTGTATCTTTAGGTAAATACCCAGTAGTGTGGTTGCTGGGTCATAGGGTAGCTCTATTTTCAACATTTTGAGGAAACTCCATGCTGTTTTCCAGAGTAGCTGCACCATTTTTCATTCCCACCAATAGTGTAGGAGGGTTCCCCTTTTTCTGCATCCTCTATGAGTAAATATTAACCATTATATTGCCCATAATACCTTAGCATGCACTTGCTTTATTTTTTCCAAAATAAGAAATGTGTTTATTTTAGTTGATAATGAAATTTGATTTTCAATATTTTCAAAATAATCAATGACAGAAACAAATTACAATAACTGAAGGCAGAAATCTGTCAAGTGGATATTTCTGTATTTTTTCATTATTCTATATTACAGGAAATTTTCAGTCACTTATTTTTACCCATAAGGCTTTTTTCTTAATGTTAATGATCAGTTTTTTTCTGTATCCACTATCTGTTTAATCAAGAATAGGTTTGTCCTCAGTACCTCATAGGATGAGATATATCCCATGAATTATTGTTTACTCAATAAATAAGTATACAACAAATAATATCAGCTTATTAAAGAAAATAGAAATGCTGGCTTATAGTGCATTTTTAGATTTCATATACCGAAAATCTCAGTCTATGAATCTGAATTCTATAACACCCCATTCCCCAAGAAAAAAAAATGTTCATTCTATACCTCTGGGATCGAGCCCAGGCAATCAGTGGTTGACAAATACATTTTGAAAGATAAATATAAGACAGGAAGCATAGAAAATTTGGAGCTTTAGTCACTTTCTCAAGCTAGATGTGTGATCTTTCAACATAATTGATTATATTTTATTCAAAAGATGAAGAGGATCTGTTAATAGGTCTTCAAGTTCTATTAAGCTTCACATTTGTTTGATTGTTGTTGTCTTTATGAATCTTTAATTTAGCATCCCAAGGATATTGGGAAAACGGAAGAGAAGAATACAGATTTGGGGGAGAAAATATTGCTAAGAGCTTATAAAATGTCACCTATCGTTTTAACTCCCTTACATTAATGAATCCACTTTATTGTTACAAAAATCTCAGGGTAAAAAAAGAAAATGTTATTTCTAAATGTTTTTCCTACATTGTACAAATAAAACAACTAAAGAAGAAAGAAGTTAGACAATGGGACCAAGGAGGCACAACTACTAAAGGAGAGAGCCAAGATTTTAACCCAGCTATCTGAATCAAGAATTATACCTTACACCCTGGGGCATCTGGGTGGCTCAGTGGGTTAAAGTCTCTGCCCTCTGATCAGGTCATAATCCCACGGTCCTGGGATCGAGTTCCGCATCAAGCCCCACATCAAGCTCCCTGCTCAGGAGGGAGCCTGCTTGCCTCTCTCTCTGCCTGCCTCTCTGCCTACTTGTGATCTCTGTCTGTCAAATAAATAAATTAAAAAAAAATACTCAAGGCAAATTTCTTAATTTTATTGTTAATGTTCATAGCAATATTTACTGCTTTGTGAGACTTCTTCAGGAGTTCAAAGATCAGTTTAGTACTTCAAGATGTATGGAATCTAAAGTCTGATAATTTTATCCTAGATTTGCTCAAGAATTGTTAAAAGGGTCTGTTCTAATCAGACCTATATACCATGTAAGAGTATTCTCAAAACATAATCCACAGCTTGCATTAGTCTAAATCTGAATGTGTTAAAAATGCAGATTTTTAGATCCTAACCTAGACACATGGAATTATTTCATGAGAAGTGAAGTCAAGAAATGAATAATTTAACCATCACAATTATCACTGCTGTAGATGAAGTGAAGAATTCCTTAGCTTTTATTGTTTATTTTAAACAATCTAATAATAATTTCAAGATCTCTAGGTATAAGTAAAAAAATGCAGTCATCAAGCCCAGCAGGCAATCAGAGAACCATCCAACCATCCATTCACTCAAAAAAATCTATGTTGACTTTTTACTATGTGACAGATGTTACACTGGATGCTGAGATAGGGCTTTAGCCTCTGTGGAGATTACTCTAATATGATTAAAAAACAACAACAACAACAACAACAAACAAATAAAAAAACAAGGAATCAAGCTTAACCATTTTGAAAATATTTTGGTGAAAAGATAGAATTGTAGAGATAACAGTCCTTCATTATTAAACATCTATTCCTCTAATATGTCAGTGTTTGTTGTGTAAGGTTCTGAATGGAGTGTAAAATGATTTTTACCAATTAGCTGAAACCATATGTGTTTCTGACTCTGTTGTGGAAAGCAAAGCAATCAGCAAGATTCCAATCCTGAATTTACTAACTATTAACATAAGATCTAGGACTAGTTGGTTTTATCTATAATGCAAATGTACCTCCACATTTTCTATCTATGTCACAGACTCGTAATAGCACTATACAATCTAAAAATCTCGTAGGATAATTTGTAGAAATTTGCCATCCTAAACGCATTCTGTTAGCATTATCAGTGATAGTTATTAATAAAATACATTTCTCAAGTTACAGATAATTTAAGTAGAAAGCTTACACTTCTGACGCTCAGATGTCTAAGGCCCAGAAAACATGGAGAACTAAGGGGAGTCTACCTTGAGGCCCTGTTTTCCAACCTATTTTATATTTTCCTACTGCTATAGTCTTGCTACTGAGGTCTGCATTTGTGTCATTGGTGCAGTTCAATGTAAATAAAATGTTAAAAATAGTTCATGGGTTTCATGATGTATATCTCTCTTTGAATTGATATGGTCGTTGGGATAATAATTTTTATTACCTTGTTAAATCTATGGTCATTATTAATCTAGACCGAGATGAGAGTCTTACAGCAATAAAGGTGGCGAAAGCCAAGGACAGTACTTACAGCATTCATTTTTAGTGTGGCAATTTTAGTTATAATAGGTAAACCTCTGCTTTGGGGTAAGTGGTAAAAACAAAGGGAAATGGACAGCCAAAATGGTACTGTATGAACAAATTGAAAACATGAAGAAGCTGTAAACAAGTGTTTAAAATGAATGCTTAGAAAAACAAACATTCTGATCTATTTTCACAATCACACCTCATCGTAGCCATAGCAATAAACTCCTCTAGGTTATCCAGCAGCGTGAAATTCAGAATTACACAGAGAATAGAACAAGTGCAAAAGAAGGCTCTGTAAATCTATTAGGAGTCAAACCTTGGCACTGCTCTACAGGCAATCATCAAAGAATAATGTCTTCAAATATAAATTGGGGCAACATTGTACTGCTGCTTTTATTTATAGATGAAACTTTTCTCAACTCTGTTCCCTGAGCTCTTTGCCGTATCCTGAACTTGTTTCACATTCTTTTCCCTGGTGAAGTTCTGTATGATTTGGCTTGTGAGATTTCCCTCTTTCTTTGCATTGAGACTGCCGAATTTAATGCAGCACGGAATTGCCAAATGTTGAGGCTTAACACCAGGGAGGGTAGTATATCTACGGGTATCCCTTAGAGTAAACAGTAAGATAAAACAGTAGGTCATGCTTTCCATCCTGATATGTAAAGATTGTGAACCACTAATCTTAGTTTAATATCACTTTCCATTCTTTCAGAAATCTTAGTTTTTAGTTTTGTATTTTTATTTTCCATTCACCTTAATCACTACTAAAACATCTTACTACATAAAATCTTAACACATAGTGGTTTTGGTCACTTTACGTTGGTAACATTTTATGTTAAGATGAGTTGGCCCTTGGTAGATTTTTTTTTTTTTCCCCTACCATTTCTTGATGGAAAATAATTTGAAAGCAAAATGTGAATTGTTCATTAGGCAGTACTTATTAGCAGGGTATAACAATTTAGGAATTCCAGGATTATTTGCCATCTCCCATTAATTAGTCCCCAAAAGTAACTTCAATCTTTTTTCATGGACTATGAACTGCGGGCAATTTATCAAGTGGAGCTCTCATGGTCCCAATTCTATTTCTCACTCTTTTTTTTTTTCTCAGCTTATCAGTCAGGCGTGATAGTTCCTTCAGGTGCTCTTGTAAGTCTAACAGATCACCATCATCACTGTCATTTATTGACTGCCAGATAAATACTTTGCAGAGCATGGTGTAAACTGCTTCTCTGGGAAATCTAGCTCCACATATAAATACATCTTTCTTTTCTAAAGTGACACTCCAGTATGTGCTACTAAGCAACAGCTCTCTATCTGACAGATCTAGTGTTCTTTACTTTTTTCACGGGTCATGGAACCAAGACTTGGGACAAACTTTTATGCTTTTTGACTGAAAGATGCTTTTAAGGACAGAATTTTAAACTTCAGAAACTGAAAAAAATCAGTTGACAAAAAGCAACACATTACCGAACTTTTAAAGTAGAAAAGTATGGGCAAAGTAACAGGAAGACGATGCAAATCTCAGTTATCATTCTGAGTTTGGTGTGGATTTACTGAACCTGTTTTCCATATTGTGACCTTGTGTGTGTTCTTTGTCAATATCACCTTTTCCCTCCAGGGAGGGTACAAATAACAAGTTGTTGCTTGGCAAGATTTATTCCCTCCTGTGCTAGCTAGTAATGTACAACCAGACTCTGCTTTCAAAATCTATATTGGTTCTGGTGTTTCTGAAGTTGACCTGGAAAAAGTGGTTTTAATTATATTTGATTGTTCAGTGATCATCACAGAATCAACACAGATCTCGCTATACAATATTTACTCCTTCCCTCAGCTGGGATCCTTAACAAAAAAATAAATAAATAAATAAATAAATGAATGAATGAAATAGTAAAATAATAAAATAAAATTTAAAAAAATATATATACAAAACTGAATAAATTTCCAGAAACATTTTGCAGAAAAAAGACAAGGAGGAGTCAGCCAGGAAGTGGACTTAATGAAGGCCTATTACCTAGGGAGATCTGAACTGAAAAGGAATACCAGGGTGCTGGGATCGAGCCCCGCATCGGGCTCTCTGCTCAGCGGGGAGCCTGCTTCCTCCTCTCTCTCTGCCTGCCTCTCTGCCTCCTTGTGATCTCTCTCTCTGTCCAATAATAAATAAAATCTTTAAAAAAAAATTATAAAAAAAATCTTGTAGATGTGTGCACCACAACAAAGTAATAAATAGGCCAGGTCAATTTGGATTGAATGTGAGGTTACATAAGTATCTGAAAGCTTCAAATGAAAATAGATCTGATACCCTATTGAGGAAAATAAAATTACCTTGTAATGTTTAAAGTCCATAGCTAAATTGTTAAGAGTAAGACAATCAATATTGTCTTCTACTGACCATGTTCCATGTAATTTCAAGTTCTCTGTCACATTATTTCTCATACTGAGTGTGTTCCTCCCGTTCCTTTCTTTCTCTAACTCTAACCATTTTTCATGATCCAATTTGAATAATACTTGTCCATTAAATCTCCCTAGCTGGACTCACTTGCATTTCTTTGACCCTAGATTGTGATTATTACCCCCATCATCTGATAAACATATGTGTCGAGAAACATAATTGTGCTCAAATGTGCCATATTCCTGAGAATAAAAGATGAGTCCGAGGTCCAAGGTTTAATATCAGATTGCAATTCAGTCTACACATTTTAAATTTTTATATTTTTAAAATTATCTCCTCATGGGTTCAAGGCTTATTTCAACAAATTAAGTGCTTTGTTCTCAAAGAGAGTAAAATACCACCTGCTGTATTTATTTTATCCTCATCTGGCACAAGGAATTATGGTATAGCTGAATATTTTCCATTTACATACAAATTTGGGAAATTCTACCCCCCATTCTACTGTGTATTCTTAACTACCTTTATATAGTGGGATTTTAGGTAAAATATGTGAAAGTGCATTTGTATTTTAAGGGTTTTGACATATTATACACATAATAATACACATATTATTTGGTGGTTGTTTATTCTGGGAATCAGATTATGAGAGATTGTTATTTGCAGACTGATGATTTTGCCATTTTTCATATATGAATTTGATTCTATCATCGTCTTTGTGTTTTTTAAGAGAAATAATCTGCTTTTATTTGCAGTAAAAAGAGCAATATACATTTATATTCTAAATCCTTAACAAAATGCCTCCAGAAACAATCACTGAACTTTTAGACATTTATAGCTAGTGAAATAGTTGATGTTTCCTAAAGCTGTAATGGTTTACAGCTATGTCCCATTTTTTCCTTAAATTATCAAAGATTTAAAGAATATCCTTACATCATAAGCAAAAATAAACTTAACTTCGTAAAATATAAGAATGTTGATTACAAGAATAAACAAGAAAGATAAAAAAGTCAAAAATAAATGTGGAATATTTAGAGTAGGAATTCTGATTATCTGTACACAATGTTGGTATGGTAGTAAATACCTCCTCAAATTTCCTCCTTAAAAGATGAAAAAAAACCTCATACCTATGGAAATTTTATGGAAAATCACACCATAAATAATATTTGAAGACAGAATGCTGAAGCTAAATAATGGGTGTAAAACGGATATATTTGGACAAAGTTAAACAAAAAAATCATGTAAAATACCCCCATATTGTAAAATCTAAATAAAATCCCTAGGGTCCTTAGTAAACTAATGCAGAAAATCATAAAACAACATTGTTCATGAGTCAACTGAAAGAAACTGATCTTATAAAAGATATAAAAAATAAAAGCTAATGAAATAAAGAAAAATATGTTAATATTCTAAAAATTTATAGTCAAAAAGCATTGGAGATATGAAAAACTAATCAGAAATTCAAATTAAAAGGAGAAGTGGACAAAAAAGCAAAAGAAATGGTAGAAAATGTAAATTTATCTTATAAATGAATATTCTATTGCATGTTACCCAAAGGAGAATAAATTAAAATAAAAATTTAATTAAGAATATTGTAAAAAGCCGGGAAAACAACCAAGAAATTTAAAATGAGATAAAGAAGTAAAAAATCAAAAACTAATGAACATGAAAGATAGAGAAAGAAAGAATATGACTTATATTGTTGGGGATTCTGAAGCTCTCATTAGCTGACTGAAAACATCTGAGAATAATCAACTCTAAGACATATTCTAGCAAACCCATTAAAACTCAAAGAGAAAAATTAAATCCTGAAAGTTTCCAGACAAAAGATCAATTCAAACAAGTTACACAGATAAAACAATTAGCCTAATATCACACTTTTTACAGCTGAAATATAAAGTGAAACAACAATGAAGAAGCAATTTTTTAACATTCAATGAAAGTGTGCACCAAGAATGTTATGTATATAAACAAATGAAATCAGAAATGAAAGGGTGAACATAAAACTTACCAAGATTAAATTATGATGAAACAGAAAATCTGAGCAGACTGATTACTTGAAAGGCGATTCTGTCAGTAATCAAAGACCTATCAACAACCAAAAGTCTAGGACCTGATGGATTCCCTGCTGAATTTTACCAAATAAAAAAAATCAAAAGAAAAGTATTCATGGGAGTATATTACTTAGATTTTGCTGTTTAATAAGCCACCTCAAAACAGCATTTATTTGGCTCACAATTCTATGGTTCAACAATTTGGGTCAGGTTTATCTGGTGGTCCTTATATTGTTGATTGGACATGGTTTTCGTGTTTGCAATCACTTTGTGATAATCAGAGGGCTGCTGCTCTGGTTGTGGTAGATTCCTAAAATAGGACTCTTTGTGTCTTATCCACATGATTTCTAATTTTCAAAAATTAGAAATCAGGCTTGGTCACATAAGAGCAACAGAGTTCAAAGAGAAAGAGCAGAGTCATAAAAAAAGCCACATTGTACCCTAACTCAGAGCTAGTTCACTGTCATCGAAGCCACATTCTCTTTCCAAAAGCAAATCATGAAACTCACTCAGATTCTCTGTGTGAAGGTATAGTACCCACCTCTTGAAGGAAGGTTATATGGAATCACATTGCAAGTTTATGGACATGCGAAGGAGTGGAAATTACAGCTATCTTTTCATTCTATCATATAGAGTACTAAATCAAATATTTCTAGAACTTATTCAATATTTTAGTGCTATGTCTACTTATCAGTGCATTTATTCAAGAACTATTTAATAAGTCTTTGTCACATTCCAAGCACTATCCTTGCCACAGTAAAGGAATTATAAATAAGCGTCAAACATTTTTTTCTGTCAGGCTATAAGTAATAAAGGGAAGTTCAAACAAACTTGAATAAGTAAAAATTTAACATTTGTGGTACACAGCTTTTTATGTCTTTCAAAAAGATCCCTGCCTCCCAATATTCATTCACTTGTATAATCTTCTCTCTAGTAGAGTGAGCAGACCCTGTTGACTTGCTTCAAAGGAAGAGAATATGGCAAAAATGATATAATATCACCTTTTTTTTTCTCTATCAGATTTGGTTACAAAAAAGACTCTGGCTTCTGCCTTGCTTATCATCTCTTGCTTTTTCACTTGCACACTCAAATGGAAGCCATCTGCTGTCAAGTGAGGTCCCCCATGGAGAGAGCCACATGGCATGGAACCACGAGTCATAGATGGTCTCTAATCAGCAGACAATAGAAAATTGTGGTCCTCCATCCAACAACATGGGAAGAACCGAATCTTACTAACAACTTGCAAAAGAGCTTAGAAGTGGGTCCTCTAGGCGTTTTTCCTGATGATAAAACTGTGTACTTAGAGAAATCACCTTGATTCCAGCCTTGTATGAGACCCTGAGTCAGTGGACCAGCTGAACTGTGTCCAGATTCTCGACCCAGGGAAATTACTTTTTGTTTGTTTGTTTGTTTTAAGCCACTAAGTTTTGAGGCAATAGACTACACAGAATTGGATAAATTAATACACTGTCTATAAGGTATAACACAACATAAAAATGTAAGATGTAAGACACCACGAACTCATTTTTAAAACAGTGACTGACCAGAACTAAATGTTTGCAACACATATAATAAAAATATATTTTACATATGTAATAACACATTTTTGAATATTGATAATTAATTCTTAAGGGATAATTAACAAAAGATGAACAACTTAACAAGAAAACATGTAAGAAAATTTGTGTACTAAGAATAATCTATAAAAAGATAAAACCTGGATAAAGTACTAGAGAACTGGGCCCACACCATTCACTTCTCATGAGAATATAAATAGTGACATCTTTTTGGAAGGCGATTTAGCCATATCTGTGTCATTCCTGATTTATAGTACCGATACTAAAACTATAACTACAAAATATTGTGAAAATTTATATATAAATAAATACTCAGTGCAGAATTATTTACATAACAAAAATATAGGTAGGAACTTAATTGTTTATCAACTGAGAAATTATTGTAATTAAATAAGGACATGTTTATAGAGTGGAATATTCTATCACTATCAAATACTGACTTAGAATGTGGATAGTTTATTATGTGAAAACAATCAGTTCCAGATCTCTAATTCAAGGTAGTATGTGATGTGTCACAAGAGGAACAAAATGTCACAAGAGTAACAAAAATGCCACAGAAAAAAAACGTTTTCATCACTAGTTAGAATACATTTTCTTTTGGACATTTAGATAACACTGCATCTATAAAATTTTTCCTCTGTCTTCTGAAACTATTCATTATCTCTGTGGAGCAGAAGAACAAATTTTAGGAGAAGTATTTCATAAAGCAATAATCTTACATCTTAATATGAGTTTCTAAATATATTTTAATAACCTATTGAAAGCAGTTCACAATAACATATGAACACTTTTAAGCAAAATTATTACTAAATAATAACCTTCTGATGAGATAAATTTCCTGTTATTTTATAAGTGGATAATTCTACAAATGTAGTGATATTGAAAACCCCTGTAGAAAATAGGCAAAGGATTTTTCATTTTGATAAAAATAATTCTCTTCATTTATAATGGAGGAGAATCACCATTTTCTCAAAAGAATTAACAAGATTTCCCACAAAGCTTGTGCCCTTTCCATGTTCATTTACTTCTTAACTGAATAACATAGAAAATGGAAAATTAATGTCTTATCTGTGAATGTTAACAAAATCGGTTACTAAGTAGTTACCACAATCTATCTAGTACTAATTTTATCCATATGGAAAGAATAAAATGGACCATTTAAGTAATTATATGTGTAATTCATTCTCCTCTTACTTCAATTGAAATGAGTGATTGGAATGAGTCTGACAGCAGGTAATACAAAAATTATTTCTGTCTATGAAACAGATTTTGTGACTTTGTCCTTAAGTAACAGATTTACCACTTTAATTATGCTTTGTGACTACATAGTTTAAAATGATTTTTAATACTTGAAATACCTGCCAGCTGATAGGAGGAAACTGAAGGTCAGAAGTTCATATGGTGTGGGTTTAAATAGGAATAATTTTTGTTTTTGTCACATAACACTAAAAGTGGATAAATCGTGTGTAGAAAAATGAGTCAACTTAGCCATGTAATTATTTTATAAAATGTACATTTTAAAGCAATGTGAAAATATGATAATCTTTTCCCACTCAAGGGACTTACTGAAGAGAATGACTGGCAGTTTTGGAGAAGAGGGGAAGACAGTGTGGCTAAAGTGCTACAACGTGGGGACCGGAGAGATGAGATCTGAGAGGTAGAGGGTCCATATCATAAATCACATGAGCGATCTTGAACTTTTCCTTTGAGGAAGATGGAAAGACATTGAAGAGTTTTGCACAGAGGAATGACACAGTCTGGCTTACAATCAGTTTTTTCTGGAGTTTGTCCTGTGACAAACTTGTGCAATAAGAGCAGGAGCAGGAAGACCAGTTAACAGGTGTAAGAGATAGAAAATATACATGGGTATCTGTCCCTGAGTCCTGGCACAGAGCTTCAAAGACCCTTGTTATTCCCTAAGTGATAAGAGTGATAGGAACTCTTACTGGGTTGCTGGTTGGTCACCAGAAAGATCAAACCATGAATAGAAGCTTGGAATTTTCAACTCCACCACCCTATTCTCCATAGCGGGAAAGGGGGTTGGCAATGAGTTGATAATTGATCATGATTATATGAGAAGATTCCACAAAATTTCCATAGTGTGGGGTTTGGAGAGGTTCCAGATGGGCAAACACGTCCACACCAGGAGAGTGATACCTCCCAACTCCACAGAGACAGATGCTCCTGCACTCAGACCCTCCCAGACCTCACTGTAAGTATCACTTCATCTGTATTCATATTCATCAGTTTTTCAAGGTCAGTTTGAAGGAATAAAACTCATCATTAACATCCTCATTCAAGAAAGACTGGACTACTCAACAATATGACAAATATAAGGATTAGGCAATGAAGTAAGGAAAAAGCTACTAAAATTGAATTACAAAGACAAAGCAAAGATTCCATGAATTTGTAAAAGAATGCAACAGCCAGGAAAGAGGCAGAGATTCTAGGACAATGAAATTATCAATCTAGAGCTCCTTGATTTTTTTTGAAACTGTATAGGCTGGATCCTGGCAATAAAGGCTGAGGACAGAGCTTGCAGGTTAAGGACAAGTAGCTACTTTATGATGGTGTTAGAAACATAGGTACAGAGACTCTGGTGGTATATGAGTTTTTTTCCATGTAGATGAAACATCCACCTACTTAAACATCTGAAAAAAATAAGTAAAAGAAATATAGAAAATGTTAGTCTTATATCACTTATGAACGGGCAAATTTGAAGTTGCAGATAAAAAGTAGCAAAAATCACTTATTTACTTCTAAACTGAAAAATCAATAGTGTTAGAGACTCTGTACTTTTAGGAAATTTTGTGCTGAATTTAGAAAAGTGGTCCTCTAAATGTCTGGTACTCTTTCCACTTTTTCCCTCATTTTTATTTTGTTATGTGGAAATATCTTTTATGAAAATGAAATTGTAAATGAGATATATAAAAAAAGTTGAAAGAAGATGTACTCTGGTTGAAGCAGGCAGATGGGAAAGTGATAGTTGTATCTCTTCCCTCTTCCTCTTCTTCTTTGCAGTGATTAAAGGCTACTCGATGGGCCCTCAGAATTGTTGGAATATACACTGAAAAAGCACCATGTGTTGTCATGATGGTAAATATTATAGTGAGATGATATTGTTTGAATAATGTTTCATTCCTGAATATTTAATTATTTCATTGCAGAAAAGAAAGAAGAAAGAGCATGAAGTAAACATTTGATTGATTTTTATTATGGACCATGGACCCATGCCTGAGGTAGGTAATAAGTCAGCGGTGATCTACATTACCCTGTTATGTCCCTGTTTCTTTGTTGAGCACCAGATGCAGTTGTCTTGCACATAAGAATCTCTTGTATTAAAACTAGACATATTTAGACACCAGAGTCTTCTGAGTTAGGTGTTATTAGAAGAACAAAGCAACCGAGACCAATATAGGTCAAAATCCACCTAGAACATAAATTGAATTAAATACTACCTGGCATCTCACATACTGTAAAATCAACACTTTTGTCCATCTTTCATGTTCTCTCCTTTTCAAGTGCATGGTTAAACTTGCAAAGATAATGAATACTGTTATGCTGAAAATAAAAAATAAAATAAAAATTAGGCAAAATAATAATATGTGCCTCTTGAGACTGTGGAAGGAATTATATATGATATTATAGGTGACATATTTTGATGTATTTAGCTCAATAAACATTAGATGTAATTAAAAAAACTCGTATAAATCTCATAATACAAGACTTCTGCAGATGAACTATTTAATTTAGGGAATTATACATTTACATTAAAAATAAATTTAAAAATGCTTCTTGTAATTGTATGTTCTATCTCTATACCTCTGATGTGGTAGTCTGAAACTGATTAATAGAATTTTAGAACTCATTAGCCAGCATGTGCTCTATGTGTGATGTAGGGTGTGTGTGTGTGTGTGTGTGTGTGTGTGTGTGTGTACACATTTACTTTGAAGTCTCAGTGAACCAGAAGTTTTTGACAAAAGAACTAATGATCGAACTAGGCAGAACTTAGGTTAAATGAGTAGAAATTCATAAACTTGCAAATGAGGACCATGTTGGTATCTGAATTAATAGGAAAAAAAATGAACAGCCTATTTTTAATTATCACCTCTCCAGTATAATCCTCTTTTACAGATTCATTTTAATGACTCTATATTTAAAACAAGCCTTTACATAAATAAGCAATTCTTTTATCTTCTTCTTTTTTTCCCCTTAATGAAATCCGCCCATTTCAACAGCTATTCCTACCATTTAGAAAATTTCCTCTAAACTTCTCTTCTTTCATCTTTATCTTTTGTCACTCCCTGGATTTTCTTCTAATTATTCTATTGTTCAAAAAAAGCTTGCGTCAAAATATCGCATAAGATGCTTTTCTATCTCTAGTTCAACCTTGTCTTTTATTTTTATTTTTCAATTTGTACAATAATACAGTAGTTTTATTTTTAGTTTGAGCTTCAACACCTTCAAGTTTATAAGCAGTCAGAATTGTTACCCGAACTGAAAGTTAACAACCCTGCACTTGTTGAAACAACAGTTCTAAAAAACTTGAATTATGATGAGCAATACATAGTTTGAATATACTTTCACCTTCTGTGAAACCTCATCTTGAAATCTAGGTTTTTAATATTCATAATACTCAAATGCATTTTTTTTAGAAATAGAAGTAATTTTTTTTAAGTATTTCACCTTTAGAAAAATGTATAAACACAACAATCTTCCTTTAAAAACTTAGCACTGAAAGACTTATAACTTCAATATAAACACAATTGCTTCAGGTTTCAAATTCAAGCACCATGGCTTAAATTGCTATTATTCCTGGAAGGCTTCTTATCTAGTGTTTGATCTGCTTCCTGAAAGTAGAGCTTTCTCAGAACCACAAACAATCCTAGCCACAATAACATCCTTAGAGTAGCTGAGGCATTCCTGGAGAGTCATGCCCACTCAATGCAAGATGTCTCTGTCTCCTGGTAGCCTTGTTCTCAAACCTGAATGTTACACTTTTATGTGAACATAAAAAAGGAAATCTCATTTAAAATGGAGTCAGGGGGGCGCCTGGGTGGCTCAGTGGGTTAAAGCCTCTGCCTTCAGCTCAGGTCATGATCCCAAGGTCCTGGGATCGAGCCCCACATCGGGCTCTCTGCTCAGCGGGGGGCCTGCTTCCTCCTCTCTCTCTGCCTGCCTCTCTGCCTACTTGTGATTTCTGTCTGTCAAATAAATAAATAAAATCTTTAAAATAAATAAATAAATAAATAAATAAATAAAATGGAGTCAGGAAGCCCTCAAGGGAAAGTTCTCACATACGTCCCCCTCATTGCAGCCCACATAACCAGCAGGGAAAAGGAAGATAATTATTTCAACAAAGGAGGGCACTTTCCATGTGTGAATTTATCTTCTGCCTTTAAAGGAAGATCAGCCAGCCCAACAACTACTAACCACAGGCTGCAGCCAATGAGAAATCTCCACATCAAAGTCTTGTTCTTCTTCAATAAACTTTTGTTTAGAACAACCCTTCCTAATTTCCTCCTTTAACCTAATAAAACCTTTCCTTTGTCTCTTCAGCCTTGCCTATGGTTCACCATAGCTTGCTTGTCCTGACTGCAATTCCTTGGCTCTTCCCAAATAAATTCATTTTTTTTTTTTTTTTTTTACTTAAATAAAATTGCTCTTTGCTCTGTTTCAAGTTAACTGTTTTTGGTTTTCTGAGCCATTCTTGCACTTCTCTGCCCTCTAACAAACCTTTTCATTGTGTCCCTTATTCCACAGTACAAATACTCTCTACCACCTCAAATGTTTACCCGAACAGTCTCTTCATCTTTTTGCCCTACTGAACAAAAAATCAGATTTTAAAGGAATCACTACTTTATTTCTCACACTCCACGTACAGCTGATATCCACTGTCCTCCCTTTGCCCAAATACCCCCTTCCCCTTTTCTGAAACATCATTTTGCTTTGATGCTAACTCCATTCACTTTCTAAGATTTTTGTAACTACGCACAATAAATCTCCCAATCATAACCTCATTCTCTGGACTTTGAAATTGGCTCATATGCTCCCAAACCAGGTCTTCTCTTTTCTCTTTTCCTTGGTGACAGAATTAATACTTAATCCATTCAGAATTAATTCAAATTCTCTCTCTTTCTTCCTTTCTTTTTGGTAGTCCTGAATTTTAACTACTTTTACCTAAATTCCACATTATCCATTCACTCCAACAGCCATATCCAGGATGTTCCATCACTGATAGTTTTTCCAAATTTAAACATCTCTTTCTTTTTCATACAATTCCTTTTAATACAATTTACAGTCCTCCCAGCCCAGTAATTCCATCTGCCTTTTAGCCTTTATTAACCAATTCCTAGTTATAATTCACTGTTGTAGAGTTCACAAATCTCCTACATACGGAATTTTTAGATGCAATGCAATCCAGATCAAAATCTCCCCAAGCTTTTTTGTTGTTGTTGTTGTTGTTAAAATTTACAGCATTGAATTGTTTATATAATATGCATGGAAATGCAAAGATAAATATAACATAAATGCAATATTTGAAACAGTGCAATAGTGGTACAAAAATATACAAAGCAGACAAGTAATCAAAACAAATTGAAAATCTGAAAAGAGATCATGAATATAAACATATCATTTATAGTAAAATGGCACTACAGAGTAATTGGCAAAAAAATGCATATTTCAATAAATGTAGTTGAGACAAATAGTCATCCATATAGGAAAAAATAGACCCCACTTTCATGCCATGCTCCCAAATTAATAAAGTATTGAGAAACTTATGAAAATATTTTTACATTCTAGTTGTAAGAAAAATGTCCTAAATAATACACAAAGGCAGCAACCTGAAAGGTAAATGTTCATAAATATGATTATATTAACATTAAGAATTTCTGTTTATAAGGATGCTTTTTAAAAATTATTGATCGTATTTCCATCCAGAGGTTATAGTTATTTTTGAGAGAGTCAGTATGAAAGGAACTGACTCAACCATTGGGGAAATGTTATCATTTTAAATATTTATGCTGCCCCATTTTTTTCTCCCTTATTCTTTCTTTTTGTCTCTTTTCTCCAGTTATATATATGTTTGACATTTGATCTTCATTCATAGATCTCTTTTCTTTCTTCCTCCCTTTCTTTACTTCTCCTCTTTTCCCCCTTTCTTCTTTTTTTCTCTTTCTTTCCTTCCCTCTGTCTCTTTCTTTCTCTCTCACTCTCTCTCTTTCTTTCTTCCTTTTTTTGTTCATGTTTTTTTGTTCAGTTTAGATAATTCCACTGACCTGTCTTCAAACTAATGGATCATTTTCTCTGCTTTTGGCAGTTTTCTAATAAACACATCAAAATATCTTCATTTGGGTTACTGCGACTTTTCTACTTCTATTAGACACCCTTTTTATTGTTTCTATCTTTCTCCTGAAATTTCCCATTTGTTCATATGTTTTTCTTGTCTTTTCCACTATATTCTTTGACGACTTTTCCATATTTTAAAAAGTCCCTGTCTGATTATTCCAACATATGTGAGTTCTCTCAGTCTAAATCTTTTGAATATTTTAATCTCTTGACACTGTGTCAAATTTTCTTTCCTCTGCCTTGCAGTTTTTTAAAAATTAAATATTAGCTATTGTGTGAAAGAGAATTATATAGACTAGAGACAAGTAATTATTACTTCAGTGAAAGGCATGCTACTTCTCTCAGGCTAGCCTGTATTTTAACCTGAGACAGGATTTTTATTGCTCTAATAAGTTCGGTTTATCACAGGTTTTAGTTATTTAAAGGGCAGAATATAGATCAACAACAACATTATCTTAGTAGGGGTCAGACTACATGTGTCCACAGGCTTTTATTCTACTTATATGTATTTATTTTATGTATTTTTCTTGCATTGCACACAAAAGTTATCAGGTCCTACTTAACTAAACCTAGGTCAGGCATGGCGGTCTCTTTCAGCTCTCCTGTTCTACTCCTAACTGCCTAATGCCACTGCTTTATACCACTGTTTACACTCTTGTTGTCCTATAATGTATTATCCATATAACATAAGCAGCAGTTCAGTTTTCTTGTAATATCATGTCTTTCTGCCTGGAGTGTTCTTTCCTTATTATCTGTGTAGCTAATTCCCCACCTCCTTCAGGTTTTTGTTAAAATGCTGTATTGGTAAGATCTCATTTGATCATCTACTTAAAATTGCAACTGCTCTTATCCCCACTTCCACTGATATTGCTCTCCCCCGCTCATAACTCTTTAAATCTTCTAACGTGCTTATATGGTGCTGATTTATTATATCTATTACATATTTTTGGTGTCGCTGAAATGGCAGCTCCATGAAGGCAGGCATCTTTGCCTCTCTTGTTTATTGATACATGATAAGCAACTGGAAGACTGCCTGACATATAGTCGGCTCTCAATAATGTTTGTTAAATAAATGGGGGCGCCTGGGTGGCTCAACTGGTTAAGCAACTGCCTTTGTCTTAGGTCATGATCCCGGAGTCCCAGGGTCAAGTCCCACATCGGGCTCCCAGCTCCACAGGGAGTCTGTTTCTCCCTCTAACCTTCCCCCTTCTCGTGCTCCTTTCTTTCTCTCTCTCTCTCTCAAAAAAAGAAAAAAAAATGAATAAATGAACACATTGCTAAAGCATGAGGAGTCATTCGGTAATAAGAATCTGTCACAGAGGTTAAAATTCTGATATTTACAGAATTATTTAGCATACATCATCTTTAAAAGCAAAGGATTTGAGGCTCAGGGAGGTAGGGGAAAATAGAGAACTATAATTCATAAAACAACTAAGAAAAATTCATGTACCTCTAGGTCTCAATATTCATCTTCTAAGTCTCATTTTTGAATAAAATTGCAGGTTAGTATCTAGCAGAATACTTGAACATAGAGGATATATTAATTTTACCACAAATGTGTACATAATATATCAAAATAAATGTGGATACAGATATGAATATATGTGTGTGTAATATAAAAATATTAGTGAAACTAATTGTTCAAGAATGAAAGTAAAAAACTTCATAAAAATGTTATTTTGTTATTGTGTTTTTTTTATTAAATTATCAGAATCTCTTAAATTTAGAAGATTTATGATCACTAACTTTGTCTCTCTCTCTTTTTTTTTGAGAGAGAGAGTGTCTGTATGAGTGGGGGTGGGGAGGAAAGGCAGTGGGAGAGGGTGAGAGGAAATCTTAAGCAGGTTCCATGTCCAGTGTGGACCCCAACCTGGGACTCGATCTCACAACCTTGAGATCATTACTGAGTGGAAATCAAGAATTGGATATTTAACTGACTGAGCCACCCCAGTGCCCCTAAAATTTTCTGGGTTTTTTTTTTTTTTTTGTACATAAGAACTTATTTTTTGAAAATAAAATGTTGAACTTTTATTTTATTTATATATCTTATATATTTTAGTATTGTAATGACAGAGGGGCTTTTAAACTGAAAAAAAAAAGCCACATTTCTTTACTATTTTACATATAATATTCATATATTTATCTTAATTAAACATCTCTTATGATTTAAAAGTAAATCTATTTATACTGGTTTACTTTATAAAGTTTGATCCACAATTTTATTTTGTATAAAGTAATTTTAGACACAGCTAAGGAAAAAATCATAAAAATATATAGACCCATTCATTTTATTCCATGGCTAGAAATTAATGCAACAGTTTGTCACCTAAGTTCTACCACTGGTCCCATGTAGATGTATCAGAAATAACATTTTATTCTGAATTGATACAAATGCTTGGGGGTAAAATAGCAAAATAAGTAATGTTCAGATACACTTTTGAGAACTTGCTGTATCAAAAGGTAGTAGAAATGAGAGGAATCTGATTTTTTCTTACTTATTTTCTGATATAGGTTACAGGAGTAGAGGTGACTTGATATAAATAGCTTTTAACTCTTCAGAAAATTTTATTTTGAATTTTAGGATTTTTGAGTTTAAATGTTCTAGTTACTTAACTGCATGTAGAAAATGTTAAAAAACGAATTAATGTTTCATATTCCTGTGCATAAATATACTTTTTTCATGAAATTAAATTGTGTATTCTAAAATATTTATGAGAATTAAAAATAATTCTTATCATGATGTATTTATTCTTCCTTTTTCTTGCTATTTTGTATGAAGAGAGACTATTTTTTTTTGAGACTATTTTTAACATTCAAAAAATAAGCCATGTAGTTCATTAATTTGGGGGCCATGTATCTGTGCTTTTGCTATTTTTATTATCCAGACATTGAAATAATTAAAAATAGGTTAAATAATTTAAAAATAATTTGAACAGGAGGAAATAACAGGGAGAATGACAGCAAGTTCAAATATTTTTAATTATAATTTGATAGCTTATATTACATTTGGATATGACAGAATACCCTTAATTTAAGCAGCCAGAATACATTATGATGGACAACCAGATACATAGTCTTTTAAAATTTGCTTAATTATAATAGTCATTCTCTGGAGAAATCTGAACACTGAAGTGTCCTTTTCATCATGTAATGGAATATTAATGTCTCTTCCTCCATTCTCCTTCCTTCCAAATCCTCAGTGATGAGAACTAATACCCTTCTTTTATGCAGATTTTACCCAGAAGGATAAACACAGTTATAATCATATAAGTGTCAGCCTCCAATTCTGCTGCACGAGAGAGAGTAACCTCTCACCAGTTTATGGTCATGCAGAATGGCGATGGAGAACAAAAAAGGGACACATCAGCTTTAGTCCCTGGTTGTTTTCCTGCCATGGACATTGATTATGAAAGAACATCCAGTAGTTTCTGATTACAGAATGTAATTAAACTTTTCTGAAATATTACATGACTTACTGTTAGGGAAAAAAAAACCCTCAGTAATATTTGTAATTTTTATAGTCTAGAAGTTTTTACAAGATGGATTTCAATACAAGACAGATGGCTTTTTAACAAGTGCCTCCTACGTCAATGCCCTGTGGTATTACAGGAAATAAGTCATGATTAGATTTTGTTTCATTCTTAATGTTCACAATAAGTGTTAAAATTAGAAACTTGACTGCTGGAGTTTTAAAAAAAATTTTTAATTAATTGCAGAGTATATACCCGATGATGGTGACTATTGGGAAAATATAATTTAAAACAAGACACAATCTCCTTTCAATGCAGAAAATCTCTCCACAAAGATAGAAGAGAAAGAAAACAATTTTATTATTGAATAAACATTAAGCCAGCAGGTGCTGTGTATCACAGGCATTCTGATATGTGATTACAAAGACAGAAAAAAAATCTCACCATTTAAATAGCAAAGCTGATATAACCCATCACATACATGTTTTTGAGATGAACAATAACTGGTCCTCACACAAAAGGACACGAAGCACCATTTGTCACAGATAGAGCATCCTAAATTCACTTGATAATTGCAGTGACTATCTGCATTAGCTAATTGGCTTTATCCAAAGGAAAATTGACTTGCCCTCTGTTTATGACAAGAGATAATTTTGCAACTTGAAGCAAGGCCCTGCAGACAAGCTTCTACTCTTCCACAGAAACTGGGAGATGGGGCGCTATGTTCTTTATGGATCTATTTCAAAAAGAGAATTCCCTGGTCTCTGAGAAAAATATCCCTTCAAACTGGCAACAGTTCATTTAGCATTTAAAAAGACATAAATTTCAAAGGTACAGAGAAAGAACTTAGAATCCTATGTTTTCTAAAGTAAATGCTTTAAGAACTGAGAAAGGGGGAAATTCTCTTCCCTTATTTTCAGGAAGGAGAAGTAAGGGTCTTGTTTTAACTTGTATTTGTCCTTATATGATAAGAATAATTCAATTAGTCTATCTGCAAGATTACTTTCAAAATTAAAGTCCAAATGTAAACACACATGCACACATATAGGTACACATAGACATGTACACATATCTCTGCTAGAAAGGTGATCCTAAGATTAACCTTTCATTAACATTGTATGTAGTGTTTTAACATGTATGTAGGGTTTAACATTCAGAGTGAAGCTATTCCTAGATTCCTATTTCAGTTGTACATATCTTTTATTTTAAAGATGCCTTGGATATAATTTTCTTCTTGAGGTTGCCAGAATGAAGACATTCTTTCTTTTGCCTCTATGCAATCTTCAATTCTAGGGTATCCAAAAGCTAAACTCAACCCTCTTGTATCATACTGGGAGGGTAGTTAAAATTTTGACTGCTTATCAAGACTCATTTTAATTCATGCCATTCCAAATGCATTCAGAAGTTTCAATATTATTTGACCTATTATATTATCATTTTAGTTATTCATGCTGGGTTGTATTAATAAGTATTTTTATTTAGATTTTTTTACAGTACTTTAATGGAGTTTTCAAAGCCAAAATAAGTTGTATGTAACGATCCTTTTAGTCTTTCCTTGGCACCAATTTCCCATTCCACTGCTTCAGAATAACATAGTCTTTGCATAATGGCATTTTACTATTTTACAGAGAAGCATTTTTACTTTAGCTCTGCAATTTTGATTCTGTCAAGATTGCAACTGTTTCATCACTTTGCATTGATTCTGGCAATTCCAATTAAACATGTTTGTTTCATGCAAGACTTCTTTAAGGAAATCCTTTCAAGTAGTAAATTGTCTTTTTTTCTATGCGTAATGAAAAGGATACTGTTGCTTAATCCCTCACAATTCTCTCAATCTCTATCTCTCTCATTCTCTTTCCCTCTTCCTCTTCCGCATTCTTTCTTTTCTTCTCTCTCTTTGTCTTCTTCTCTCTTTTCCTCCCTGCTTCCTCCACAACCCTCTTGAAATTTTTGCGTGCTTTCTATTTCTGATCTTCTGTATTTAATTTCTGATTTTTAAATATTTAAGGCATGATCTGCAGTTAAAACATCCCACTTTAGAAGAAACATTGTATAGCTAAAAATACCCATTGTAATTTTTTTTTTTTAAATTTTTATTTATTTATTTGACAGACAGAGATTACAAGTAGGCAGAGAGGGAGTCAGAGAGAGGAGGAAGCAGGCTCCCTGCTGAGCAGAGAGCCTGATGCGGGGCTCCATCCCAGAACCCTGGGATCATGACCTGAGCCGAAGGCAGAGGCTTTAACCCACTGAGCCACCCAGGTGCCCCCAAAATACCCATTTTAAAATATAGCTTATAGCAATTAAGAACTACACAAGATGCAAAGTATATAGCAAAACAAAATATCTAGGAAAAAAAAATCAGCAATACTATGAATTTCTTTCCAATTATCTTACCCTCTTAGCTTTCCAAAGGTAACTGCTAGAAAGATATTGTTTATCATTCTCCTTGCATTTCTTTACATGCTCTTACTTTTATACATGATTATCAAAGTGTATATATGTATCAAATTATTCTGCCTCTTGATTTCTTAAAAAAAATTTTATACTCACTACTGTGAGATTCATCCAATTATAAACTAATGAAACAAATGATTTAACACATTTATTGTTCAGTGGAACTTAATATGCTGCATATAATTAGCATTTCAATGGACACTTGGGACCCTTCCATTGTTTGTTGTTTCATAAATGATACTATTAACATTGTTTTACACTATATTATATGTATTTGCAAGGGTCTTGATGTAAAAATCATTAAAATTGAGAAAGTGAAATCTTTATTCATTTCTAGAATTTAGGTGAATCTAACACATTTTTCTCCGTATTATTTTTTCTCTAATAGACTATTTTTAGAGCAGTTTTAGGTGCATAGAAAATTGAATAGGAGGTACTGAGATTTTCACTGCTCCCACTCATTCTTATAGCCTCCCACATTATCAAAGTCCCCCACCAGAGTGCTACATTTGTTATAATTGATGAACCTACACTGACACCTTATTTTCAGTCAAATTCCATAGTTCACATCAGGGTTCACTTGTGGTATGCAGTCTATGCATTTAGACAAATGTATGTATCCACCATTATATCATACAGAGTATTTTCAATGCCCTAAACTACCTCTGTGTTGTATCTATTTCTCCCTATATTCCTTCCCAACACGTGTCATCACTGATATTTATTTTGTTTACATAGTTCTGCCTTTTACAGAATATCACATAGTTGGAATCATACAGTATGTAGTCTTTTCATATTGGCTACTTTCACTTAGTAATATGTCTTTAAGTTTCAGCTTAATAGCACTAAATGATATCCCATGTTTTTGATAAATTAACATAAAAATACATATCACTCATAATAAAAATATTTCATCTTACTATCATGACTTAGGTGCAAATTTTAAGATAATGCATACATTTAAAGGAAATATATTTTCTTCATAAAGTTGTATTCTTAGTTGTTCTGAACAAATGCTTATCGAAGAAATGTTTTGAGTGTAGAAATAGGTTTGTTAAAACCTATTTAATTTTAGCTTAAGCAATTATTCTGTTTTAGATACTGAGCTAACTTTTAAACCTCAATTATATTAAAATGTATCATGCTCAGTCTTTCATTGACTATAAAAGTAAATTTTATCCTAATAATAGATATTCTCTTACTTCGATAATTGTAACCTTTTCTTTATAATTTTGCCAAGCATAGAATCCGGATGTGGTTACTACAAAGATCCTATCAGTCTCTTATTATTTTTTTCTTTTTTTACTAAACCCCTTTATATTTTTAAATAAACTTTATTTTGAGCAATAATAAGTTTACAGAAAAATAGTGAATATAGCAGAAAAAATTTCCATGTATCCCAAACCAGTTTCTCTTGTAATATCATCTTGCATTAGTATAGTATATCTGTCAAAATAAATGAACCAATACTGACACACTGTTATTAATCAAAATTCATAGATCATTTATATTTCATTAGTTTTTACTTAACATTATTTTTCTGTTTCTGGATCTAAATTAGACATCATATCACATTTAGTAGCCATGTCTGCTTAGGCTACTTCAGACTTGGCTATAGCATCTTCTCAGACTTGCTTTTTTTTTGTAATGATCTCTCTTAAGAGTTTTGAGGAGTACATGTTAGATATTTTGAAAATACTCTTTCTTCCAAAGTGGGTATTCCAATTTGCATTATAGCCAGGAGTTAAGGAGAGTTCGTGATGATTTGCATCGTTTCCAGGAATTGATATTTTCAGTGTTTTGAATTTCAATCATTCTAATAGATGTGTAGAAATATCTTGTTGTTTTAATTCTAATTTCTCAAATACTTCAATTATATCAAGAGACAAGATAGTCTTCTCAATTAAAAATCTCATTGAATATTACATTTATAAGATTTTGTTACTCTGACATTACTTCATCTACTATTTTATATGTAATTATTGTGGGTTTATTACTGTAAAGCAGACATAGACACTGGTGGTTTGAATGAGATTAGGTGGTTCAGGTTCTCTTGGGATTGGAGTCACAAAGGGCTGGGTAATGTTCTGTAGGCATAATGGTAATATGCAATTAAATATCAGGATATAAGATATGTACAGCACACTGGCAGAATCAGTGGACTAGTCATATAGCAGGGTCTGGCAGGTATTTAGGTGTCAGAATGTCTGAAAACATATAAAGCTAACCCAGTTATGAAAACATATAGTATTAACTTTGTGATAGATTATTTTATCTTCCAAAATTGAGTATGTTTCTTAAAAAATACATAAGAACTAGTGAAGTATCCAGTTGCAGAATAAACTAGGTAGACTTTTTTCTAAGGATCATGCTAGTTTCATTTTAAAGAAACATATTTTTAGAAAATATAATACTATGAAAATAATTTGTGTTGTAAAAATGATTTAGAGTAGAGTCTAGTATGTTTTAAAGTTATAAACATTAAGTTATTTTCCTGAAGATATTTCCATAATAAAAAGATATTTCCTGAAGATATTTCCATAATAAAAATTTCATGTGGGTAGCACATGACTAGAAAACCTGAATCTAAACACAGCAGGTGTTTGATAATGATTGGCCATTGCTTAAGACTAACAATTTTTCCTGCAATATCACCATCCAAGACCAATATAAACACAGTTCTATACACTTACCACCTTTATAATCCACTGTTATGACAAATAAAGCATATGGCTCCTTAATCAGAGCAGAAGAATCTCATAGACAGTATAGTGACAGGGTTTTAATTTATTTTCCCCAAAATCAAAAACTAGAAAAAGTTTATAAATGATCATTTATAGCAGTAGGAAATATTATAAATATTTGGAAAGTTGTTATAAACAGTGGAAAACTGTTAAAAACAATAGTTGTATGCATAATTCATCAATTTATTCATAATTTATTCATCAATTAATGAAGTATCTTTGTTTTGTTAACAGTGGTGTAGGACGACTAATGCTGGGTAAGTTATCAAATCAGAAAGTAAAATTGCTTTTCTAGATGGCAGATTAGTTTTCAATGAACATAAATACCAGAGTAATGACTGTGAATATCTATTACCAGCAAGGTACAACTAGACATCATTTGAAGCTTTATCACATACGTAAAATATATGTTTAAAGGATTAGTAGAAGATGAAAAATCACCGTTAAGAATATCGGTTTAGTTGTTAGAGAATGTGTCCAGGACAATCAAACTCTCTGAGTTTTACTGACTTATTCTAGTTTTGTAAATTGAGAAAAATCAATAAAGTCTATGGCTCAAGAAAAGAAGGAACAAAGAGGATAAAGGAAGTCTCTTGTATTTTACAGAAATAATTCTACTGAAAGCGATCTGGTCTTTATCACTCAGTTGAATAAAAACAGCTGAGAGAAAACCCTGTGTAAGTACAATAAAAAATGTTATCTGCTGAGACTTCAGTGGCTAAGAGCAAACTGATGATTCACTGAAGCCATGTTATGAAGAAAAATAATCAGAAATTATTACCCACAGAGAAAGGGAGTAGATTTAATCATTTATTTTATCTTGTTTAAATAGGAGAAAGGGAGAAATGTCTCGGGTCTATTTTAAGGAAGTCACTTAAATTTTCTTTTTAATTAGGAAGGCAATATATTCTAGAATGATATTATTATGTGTAAAGGAACCAAAAAAAAATCATATATAAGCCACTTTCTAAGTTCTAGGCAAAGTTAAAATCTTCAATTACTTATTTCAATTATGTTTAGTTAATTGTGCTTTGTTAACTTTTATCTATCTACATTTTACCCATCCTACCTCTGCCAAAGCAAGTCATTTCTAAAATTATTAATAATTACTGCATTAATTGCATGGTATCCATCACATGGATTTTCTGATAATATTACATATGATATGTTTTCATATTTGTGCTATATGTTAAAAGTGAAAATAAATCCTTATGTAATTATTATTGTATGCAATGATTCATTGTAATTATTTTGTTTAGGTAACTCATTTTATCCCTACATAAGCACCTATAAATGAGCCATTCATAGCATCCCCATTTCATATCTGAGAAACTGTGGGCACTAAAAGATCAAATAACTAACCTGGGAAATGTGGTAGATAGAATAATAATTCCCCAAAGACACATCCTATTCCTGGAATCTGTGAATACATTACCTATTAAGGCAAAAGGGACTTTCCAAGTGTGAATAAGGTTTAAAGACCTCAAGATTATCCAAGTGGTCCCAGCCTACTCGTAGGGGCCCTTTCTCCCACAGTAAATAGAAGGATGTCAATTAGAGAGATTCAGAGATTTAAAACCTGAGAACTTAATTTACCATTGCTGGCCCTGAAGATGAAGAATGGGCAGCAGAAGCCAAGAAGTGCAGTGCTTCCAGAAGCTGAGACTGACCTCCGCTCCCACATCTTTTCTCTACATTCTGAGCAAATAACTCATTGGAATTTTTTTCTGCCTTTCAGTTTTCAACACTTTGATTTCTGCAATAAACTACTTAACATGAAGATTAAATTCATTAGTCCTTTTTCCTTCCTTCTTTTTTCTCCCTGTCCCATGTTACCCACTTGAATTTCCATGTCAATTTCTTCTTGCTTTATTGGCATTTATTATTTCATTAGAGAATCTATTTCTCTTCCATGTATTTCATTGGTGATGGCAAACATTTTTTAAGGCTAACTATTGTATTTTTCAGAGTAACAAAAACAGTGAATAAAATTCCTTGTTTCAACTAATTTAAATATTTAGTCAAAATCCTATACAATAAAAACATTAATTAGGCTGACATAATATACAGAATGGTATTTTCCAACATAACTCATGGGAACTGGAGATATTTTTCACTATTAAGCTTACAAAAAATATTTTTAATTTTTAATTTTTTATAAACATATAATATATTTTTATCCCCAGGGGTACAGGTCTGTGAATCGCCAGGTTTACACACTTCACAGCACTCACCAAAGCACATACCCTCCCCAATGTCCATAATCCCACCTCCTTCTCCCAAACCCCCTCCCCCCAGCAACCCTCAGTTTGTTTTGTGAGATTAAGAGTCACTTATGGTTTGTCTCCCTCCCAATCCCATCTTGTTTCATTTATTTTAAAGATAAAAAGCGTAAGACACAAGTAAATGTGGAGAAGTTGAAGAGTGTAAGCACTTGTCACACTGGAACTCAAATTGGCTAGGATGTGTCAATATGAAGTCTCTGAGTGATGTATGATGTCACAAATGTTACCATGGAAAAGAAAAGTTTCAGTTATGAACTATCTCCAATAGTTACAAGGCTTACATCATATTTTCTGATATGATACAAAGAATTGTATCATTGTAGCAAATATTATTGCATTTGCAAGAAGTGAGCCTTTGGTAGGTTTATAAGGAGAGTCAACAGGTCACCATTCTCTCTTTCTCATTGGTATATCCCTCTTGTAAAGTGAAAGAATGATTGCAAGACTGAAATTTTCTTTCTATAAATGTTATGAACATATCTCAAGATTTACTAATTTACCTTCCTTAAAACCAGTCACATTAGGCATGTATAGTGTCCATTCTCTAAAAATGCTGGTAAAGAAACATTGTTATATATACATAAAAACAAAACAGGCTGGGTAGTTCAATCAGTTAAACATCTGCCTCCCTCTCAGGTTATAGATCAGGGTCCTAGAATCCAGTCCCTTGTGGGGTTTCCTGCTCAGTGGGGAGTCTGCATCTCCCTTTCTCTTTGCCCCCCTCCCCCTTTTTTGTGCTCTCTCTCTTGCTCGCTCTGTCCCTCTAAAATGAATAAAGTCTTAACAAAAATTCTAAATCCACATATTAATTTGTACTTTAACCAAGTGTTTACAGTTGCCAATTTCTTATCCTCTGCTTTGTCTTGACTCAAGTTTAATCAGCATTTCTCTTCCACATATACCCCTGAACTTTGGCTTCCCCTCAAGCCTGAGCAAATGCTAAAATGCCTACCCTCCATCCTCCCTCTATGCACATTATCAAATCCCAAGAATCAGCTTACCATGGAAAAACAAATTTCCTATGTAACCGTGCAACCGTGCTGTCTGCTCATTCCCCCTTGCATGCCCAACTTTTCCTTTTTGCTAGGACTAAGCATTTCACTGTTCGATTTTGAAGTGCTTGCAGATTTCTGAAATCAGTGTTCTCATTGCAATAGCTTTTTTGAGTAAAGTGTCCATATTTGGGGTTTTTTGGACATTTTCTACTTGAAAACTTCATCCACTGCTTTTACCACATTATTCAGTTTTTAAAATAGATTTGTAAACTGTTAGGCTATGTCATAAAGTGTCTAAGTATTTCTGTTTCACCATAGCATTCAAAAACACTGATTTCTGGAGTCAGAGTTCCTAATTTCAAATCTCAGCTAGCCACTTACTTAGGCAAATCACTTTAGGCTCATTGAGAGTTTTCCTTATCTGAATAATGAGAAGAGAGATATAAAATCTCTTATATATTTGGTATGATGTTTAAATGAAATAATACTTAAAAATGATCAGATAGCCTATATATAGAAAATACTCTATTTTAGTTATTATTAATATCATGGTATTTCTTCATAATATCTTTTTTAATCTTTTATTTATAAAAACTGAGTGAAAGTATTTTTTTAATGTAAATCTTTTTTTTTTTAAAGATTTTTAATTTATTTATTTGACAGAGAGAGATGACAAGCAGGCAGAGAGGCAGGCAGAGAGAGGGGAGGAAGCAGGCTCCCTGCTGAGCAGAGAGCCCGATGCGGGGCTCGATCCCAGGACCCTGGGATCATGACCTGAGCTGAAGGCAGTGGCTTAACTCACTGAGCCACCCAGGTGCCCCGAAAGTATGTTTTAATATCTCAAAAATCTCACATAAAATCTGAAATTATATTAATTAAATTTTTATTTTTCCAGTGGTAAATTTTATTTTTATTATTTAAATAAAAATAAGTCACATTTTACAAGCAGAGAAAGTCAATTATCATATGGTTTCACTTACTTGTGGAACATAAGGAAAAACATGGAGGACATTTGGAGAGGGAAACGAAAAGTGAATTGGGGGAAATTAGAGGGGGAGATGAACAATGAGACTGTGGACTCTCAGAAACAAACTGAGGGTTTTAAAGGGGAGAGGGTTGGGGGGATGGGTGATCCTGGTAGAACCTGGTATTAAGGGGGGCATGTACTGCATGGAGTACTGGGTGTTGCACATAAGCGATGAGTCTTGGAACACTGCATAAAAACTAATGATGTATTTTATGGTGACTGACATAACACAATAAGAAAATAAGTGATATATTAAAAGCAAAATTATTAGCACTTAGGGAAATAAATTATTTTACAACTTATCATTGAATGGGTGCTTTTTTTTTTTAACCAAAAAATGACATCAACAATTATTACCAAAACAACATGTACTTTATTAAGCATACTACTAACTTTGTACCTAGAGAGCTGACTTGTCTTTTCTATGCTGAGTCCTCACAGACTCAGTGGATGTACATTTGAGAGAAGGTATATATATTTACATAATCTGTGATCAAGAAAGAACAATCCCACTGTAACTAAAATGAAATTTCGATCAGTTCAATTAGTCAATCTTGGAGTAATTCTAGTAACTCAAGTTTCATGAATCTACAATTTCAATATCAGAGGTCAACTCAATTATATACTGATTTCAGAGCAAACTATATCACTGTTATTGGACACAAATACGAGTAGATATATTATGAATAGATCATATTTCAATGCTTTTTTTCTTTAATTCACTGGATCTATTTCTTTTAGCATATTCCTGTAACAAGTAAAAATAATAAAAGATTAAATGTTCAATTTTACTTCCCTAAGGGAAAAGACATTCTACATTTTCCCCTAAGAAACCCAGTCATGAAATACCTTAAGTGAAAAGTTAAATGATCATATGGAATGTTAAAGAGCAAAAAACAAAGTTGAATATTAGATCTATTTCTATAAAAAAGATGTTGTAAGGTTGTCAAAAGTTATTTTAAGAAAGTGAATAAAGAAATCACCTTTTGGTGATGATGCTGGCACATCTCTCAAATTATTCCATCAGAGACAATTGTGGTAATCTTGAGCTTTGGCTTTATGACTCACTTTAACAGTATCTGGTACAGATTTCCAGTGAGCTCTGATATATTATTGGCATAATTTAATAATGAATAATTTTCTCTTACAAAGCCTTTCCCAGTAGAACTTCTTTCATAAAGATTTTAACCTGTTTGCATCCTGCTATTCAGTAGCTTAAAAAAAAAAAAAAAAAAAAAAAAAAGTTCTCATTGCCTTTCTGTGGCTGTCCTGATCCTAAAATGAGATTTCTGTCTGGAAAGATGAATTGATGGGACTTGATGACAACTGTAATTCTCTGCCTCTTAAAGACTACTACTTTATTATCCTGGTGGCCATCACCATGATATCAAACTTGTGATACAGTAGAAAAAAAGTCTGAAACTAAAGACATAGATATGCTTTATTCATAGAGCTGGTATTCACAACACCAAATCTTGTCTTTTAAGTAAATTATATTAATCAAATTAAGGTTTTAAATAATGTATTTTTCATAAATGAGTTATAGATTCTAAAATTTATGTCTATGGCCCCCTGGGTGGCTCAGTGGGTTAAGCCTCTACCTTCAGCTCAGATCATGATCTCAGGGTCCTGGGATTGAGTCCTGAATCGGGCTCTCTGCTCAACAGAGAGCCTGCTTCCTCCTCTCTCTCTGCCTGCCTCTCTGCCTACTTGTGATTTCTCTCTCTATATGTCAAATAAATAAAGTCTTTAAAAAAATTTATGCCTAATATGCAAAGTATTTGTTTTTGATGAATAGTAATACCATTCATTAATCTTTTGTTGCCCAATAGCAGCCTCCTGGTGACTCTGTAAATAATAAATGAGAAAATACAAAATATATTAAAATACTCTGGTTAAAAGTGATCATACTGAACTATTAGAATCATGATGTTGAGATATGTTTTTCTTGGTGTGCCTGGGTGGCTCAGTTGGTTGGGTGTCTACCTCTTGATTTCCACCTTCATGATCTCAGTGATGTGAAATCGAGCCTGTATGGGCTCCATGCTCAGTGGAGGGAGTCTGCTTGAAATGTTCTCTTTCCTTCTGCTCTTCCTCCAGTAAAATAAATTTAAAAAGATCTTAAAAAAAAGAAATGTGTTTGTTCTTTCTTAAAAGAAAATGGGTTTAAAATTATCAGCTCCTTTATTTTAAACTTTTCTTCTTCAGATTTATGACTTATTCTTACACAAAAACAAAGCACCAAGACCATTTGTGTACAGTATCAATTCATTATTTAGTTTATATATGGATAATAACAAACATGGTAAAGAAGTTCAGAAATTTAAATATTTTTTCATTAAATTTGATTTTAAATTGATTTATCATAATCAAGTCAATGGAAAATATCTTTTGTATATATAGTCACATTTTCAAGCCTATCCATTCTTATATATTCGTTGATAACCACTTATACTAAATATTTAATGGGTGTGAATATATATCATCTAAATTGTCTCCTTTTCAAGTTTTTCTTTTATGTGTCATTCTTACACATGTGAGGTATTTGAACTACAAAATACAGTGTTTAGACCCAACTATATTTTAAGATTGCTTAACTATTACTGTATCTTTCATATTAAAGCATAACAGTCAGTAGGAACTTATGCCAAAACAACCTTAAGTACAAAGCAGAGCACAGAACTATGCTATGACAGACTTAGAAACCAAAACAAGTGAGACTTAGATCTTCACTTACACCCCAGTTCTTTATGACATTTCATTTATGCTTAAGATTTTTTAGTAGGAAAACCTGAGACAATTTCTATAAAGAAATTTATTTTATAATTACATTAGTCCAAGTCATAATGAAATTTCTATTTGGTATAATGCTGATATAATTGGATTGATCATAACAAAGTTTATAATAATATCAATGATCATATGTATTGGGTGATTGAGCTTAAACTTTCAAGATAGCCTCCGTATGGAAGTTAATTAGCCAGAGGAAGAACTAGATGTAGTGAACAATTTGTTAACTGTTACAGGTTGGAGAATTAGAAAAAAATCTTTTTGCATGTACCCATGCTTCTGTATGGGAAAACATGTTAAACTGAGGGAGTAAATTTATGTAAAATTAAAACAACTATTGGGTTTTGTTTCCATGCATCTCTTACCTAAATGTATAGAACACCATAATAATTACAATATGATCAAAGTTCACTATCCACAGGAGCAACTTATATTCGTGTTTGAGTTCAGTGGCCAGAGGACAATGCTATCTGTAGGTTATTTCGTAAATGTACACTTTAGGTCTCATCAGAGGCAAGTGAATGTGCATAGATTAAGGCAAACACAACAATACATCTCAAAAGATCTTTCTCAATATAGGTATTAGCTTAGGGTGGAAAAAAAAAGTTTGTTTTTGAAAGCCAGCACTTTTAGCTTTTCATTTTGCTTCCATCTGGAGGAGCATACTTAACAGCCCATCTTGGGTCAATGAATGTTTTTTGTTGTTGTTTGTTTGTTTGTTTTTCTATTTTTCTTCTCTAGCACGCAGTATAACTACATGGTGAGTTTGTTTTATTCATTTTTCTAAAGTTATGTTACATGTGCAGGCTAATTACAATTTTTTCTTTTCCTCTTGAAAGAATTTTTTTTCTTTGTGACCAACATAGGGCAATACATTTTTTCCTCAGTAGATGTGTCTTTTTCAAAAGGAAATTCAGCTTGACCTTGGGCTCTAGACAAGTGTCAATGTTGGTACTCCAAACACGTTATAATCTGAGTTATAGAAATGTGCAGATTGATACAAATTCCCCAAAGAACATGGTATATTGAAAATCAAGAGCAAAAAAATGTACTGACAGAAAATAAAGAAGAAAAAAATTCAGATATGTTGGGACAAAAGATGAAGGAAAACATAAAAGGAAAAAGCAGGGGAAAAAGATGAGAGAGAAAAGGGAGGTTGGAAGATAGGTTTATTTTATGTACTCAGAGTAAGAAAATAAGGACCAGGAACTATTTCTTTTTCCTGAATATGGACACAATCACGTGCAGTAACTGTTCTGCAGTAGGAGAATCATAATTCACAGAAGGATGTAAAAAAGATCAAAATACAAGTAGCAGAAGAAGGCATAAATGCATATACAGATACTATAGGGCTCTAGGGAATAACTTAATTATTTGAGACTTTAGAGAGTTCTTAAACATCAGCTCACTCTTGCTTGCAAAGGAACATACAATGTTTGCTCAGAGAAGCAAACAGTGCAGTTGACTTTGGGATGTTTTTGGTTTCCTTAGACATGGAGATTATGCATTTTAGGAAGAAAGGAGAAAAAGTTTGCCAATAAATTTGGAGTAGGAAATTGACCTTTAGGAAAAAGACAGTCCAAACACATACTAGGGTGGAGTGGTAGCCACTGTTCTAGTTCACTTCTGAATGTGACTATTAATGAACTCCCTGTGGCTTCTGGTAAAACCTAAAAGTACACCCAAGTCTGAAGAGATCATTATAAAGGCTGACAGTGCCAACAGAACTCATGCCTAGTAGGGATCAAGTGTGAGGGGCAAAGCAGTGCTTCTATTAGATTAGCTACACAAAATACATGCTAAGCAACAACAATCACATTGTAATTTTAAAAAGCCAAAACAATATCATAGCAGAGTGCAGACTTAATACTAAATACCAGCATATCAGTAGATGTCAAATTGCTATCGTCTTCATTTTTGTCCCTAACAGAAGTCAGTGTAGTTACTGAGTGATGGTAGTGTGGGCTAGGAAGGAGTTTGAGGTTTAAGAACTATAGCAGTGAGAGAAAGCCCTAAGATGCCTATTGTGGTTTTTCCACATTTAATATCTCTAAAGTCAGAGTGCATTGTTCCTTGGCATCCACCTTAAAGTTATTGGTTAGAGAGCAGTCATGGAATTTTCATTGCCTGCTCTTGCATGCACTTGCTTGTTTTTCCTACTGGCACAACAGTATAATTGCAATTCCTTGTTATGAAAGTCAAAATATTATTAAAGAAACACTTTGGGCAAAGAATATGAATATTAATTGTTTTCTGAAAACCTTTTATTAAAACCTCCAGTAAGATCAGGTAAGCAAAAGCATCAAAATATGCAGAGAGGGTGTCATATCTTGGAAAACATTTTGAGAGAAAAGTACTATTATAGGAAATATTGCATCACTTGTACTGCATATAGACAATTATACTCTGTGAATAAACATACATATCAGTGTCTCTTAAGTCAAAAGGTGATCCAGAAAAAAACAGGAGACCCAGAGGAGCCAGACTCTGAAAATGTGAAAGTATTAAGACCATCCTAACAAATATATTTTGTTTATATTATCTTTTTCATGTGTACACAAATTTGTATTATAAAACTTTGTATGTAATTCTAAGAGTTCCTCCAATGGGCATAAAATTCCTAACTTAAAAGAAAGAATACATTGACAGTAAATTTTCTTTTATACTGGATCATGAAAGAGGGGAAGTGTTATAATTAAGTATAAGAAAACATGGTATTAATAAGTACTATATGGGTAACACAGAGGGCCCACAATGATTGTTGGAAAAGAAGGGGATGTGAGGAAATGAAGTCACGTTTTGTTAGCTGGAGTATAGCAGGGAAGACAACCTCCACAGAAACTGCTTCAGAGTGATTAAGCAGAGAAGAGATTTTATAGAGTTTTGAGGAGACAGGCATACTTTGAAGACATATAGCAAAAATTTTGAGAAAACAGCAAATATTAAGAAGTATTAGCAACAAATTCTCCTGACCTTGGTGAACGTCCTTGTGAAGGTTATTTTGAATTCTCTGCCAAGTAAATCATATGCCATGCTTTCATTCAGAGATTTATCTTATTCTTTTGTTTGGATCCTATTTCCTGATTTCTTCATTTTCCTTGACTCTCTGCGTTGGTGTCTGCACAGAAGACAAAACAGCGACATTTTCTTAGTCTTCATGAACTGACCTCATATAGTGGTAGACTTTTACCAATCAGTCTGGTTAGAAATTCCGAAGGCCTTTCACACTTGCATGGTAGTTCAACCTGCTTTCTTTGTTCTTAGTGCTGTCTAGAATATTCTGGGTTCCATCAGTGCTGAAATGAGTGGAATCAAAGCCACTTCCTTGGGCAGTCCCAGAAAAGTTAGATCATGGAGAGTCTGTCCAACTATTTCCCTCCTCAGGGAGAAGCTGGGGTCTGGCTTTTTTATTTATTTATTTATTTTTTGCCTGTTTTCTCTGTGTTAATCCAGGGAGAGGGGCTATCACAACAAGTTGCATGCTAGATAAAACTATCATCTTTCTCACCGGATCCAAGATTACTAGAATATGCCAGGTCTCCTTAACACTCTAAGACAGTTGAAACAGAAGCCAGTCCTTTGGGCAGCCCCCAGAAAGGTTGGGGCATTGGATGTACGGCACAACTCTTTGCTATTCTAGAAAGAAGCTCAGAGCTGGTTTTTTTTTTTTTTTTGGTTGTTTTTTTGTTTTTTTTAATCCACTTGGTTTGTGCTAATCTGGTGGGAGTGGCTATATTCAGTGTCAGTCCAAAATTCCATCTCTGTTCTTACTAGCTCCTAGAAGGATAGATTATCTAGGTCCTGTCTGCACTCTGTGACAAACAAGACTGAAATCAGGCCTTTGCTAGTTATAGGAAACCTATGGAGTTGAAAGCACAGACTAACTAACTTCTTCCCTCCATAAAGAGTGAAATAGGACTTCTGTATTCCAGGGAAATAAGCATTTCCAGCTTACTAAATATTGCCAAATGGACCTCCAAAATGATGTCTCAATTAACTCTTCCTCCAATATTTCATGAATCTCTTTTTTTTTTTCTTTAGCCTGTTTCTAAAGTCTATTAGCCTAGTCTATTAGCCTGTTTCTCTAGTCTATTCCTCAATCATTGTATTTATTCTTACATATCACACTGTTTCAATTTCCATGTTACCAGACTGGCTCCATTGGTTTCTGTAAGACCCGTCTCTCTTTTTTTTGTTCATCATTATCTTGGTCATTCCTGGCCGTTTTTCTTTCCACATAATTTTTTTGAGCAGCTTACCCAGTTCCAAATAATAATTATAATAATAGTAATTAATAATAATAATAATAATAATAAAAGATGCTGTCGGATTCTTGATTGGGATTGCATTAAATTCCATAAACATGAGGTATCTAAAAATAGTGAAATTCATAGAAGCATAGAGTAGAATGGTGGTTTACAGAGGTTGGGGAGAAGGGGAAATGGAGAGTTGTTTTATATCAGTTTTAAAATTTCAGTTATGAAATTATGCTGGATAAATAAGTTCTAGAGAATACTACTGTACACATAACGCCTGTAGATAACAATGCAACAAACATTTAAGAGGGTAGATCTCACATTAGTGTTTGTACCACAATAAAAAAGGAAAGATGAAAAAAATAATTTTTTCATATATATGAAATGTGTGTGTGTGTTTCTACATATACTCTCTTTTCAAAGGATTGTTATATTCATTTTGGAAAGCTTCATAAATGATCTGACATATTCACCCACACTCAAGAATCTTGTTTTGATAAGATTAAGTTGAATTTTCTCCTTAATGTCTTGTATATCTAATATGACTATCTTTGATCTTTCCCTTCTTTTTACTGGCATTCTTTGTTCTCTTTCTTTGCATTTCTGTAAAAGATGCATTCACCTTCGTTTTCATTTAATTTTTGACTGCACCTTCTACTGCATCTTTGTTGTCATATTCCTGATGTCTCTTTGTGGTTTTCTTTTTATCTAAAAATTCTATTCCATTCAGCTTTTAATCTTTTAAACCTATTCTACCAACACTGTCTCTTTTAATCTTCTCTTGGTGTCCCTCTTTGTTGTGGCTCTTGATCTTTTGATTCCGTTTCCCACTTTATCAAAAATGACTCACTGTCCTGCTTTGTCTTACGATTAAGAACCTTAGATGAAAATTATTTTATAATAACTAGAAGAAAGTTATCACAGGCATAAAACTTTTTAATGACATGCTAATACACTAGTTTACTGTCAGATTCAACTTAATTATGAAATACTCTCTTTTGATTGAAATATTTCACATTAATAACAACCTACTTCATGCATATACTACCTTCCAAAATAAAAATATAATGATTCCCCCAAATCACAAAATAGGTGGAGGGTAACCCAGTTAGTATTGGTCTATAGTGTATAAAGAAAAGGGAAATAATATTCTCCTTGTTCACATAAAACTTACTTTTTATTTCTTTATAATCTAATACATATATATTTAATTCCTTCAATAGTTCTGATGGCTGTATTATCAATAATCACTCGTAAATCTATGGAACAATATTGCTAAATTGCAGTAATTGAATGTAGTAATAGTAAACCAAAAATCACTTGGTATATATAAACTTCAAACATTGTTACAAGCAGAGGGAGCTAAGTCACAAAATGTTAAAAGAAATGTTATGAGTGAGCGTTAAGTGCAGGTTACCAATTTTTGCATTAAGTGCTTTGAAACTCAAGACTAAAAGCTAGAATATTAATCAAACAGGGAATTTTCCCATCAATTTTTCCTATAAAATATAATCTATATATATATATATATATGTGTGTGTATATATATATTTTTTAAAGTCACTTTTTGCTAAACATAATATAGTAAATGATTTCTATTTTTGTTCTGCCTTCAAATCTAAACCATATTTACACCATAGCTGAAAACCTACTATGAGTAAGACTCTGTGCCATGTTCTGATACCTGAAGTTGAATAAAGCATAGTGATTTATTTGACTAATACTATAGACTTACACCGTGCTGAGTGCTTTATATGTGTTAATTCATAAGATCCTCATCCTTACTTCAATAATGTGAATTATAAGATATATATCAGTTGACCAAAATATATTTCTCATATATCTTTGGTCTTCATCCACAATTCCTGTTTCACAGCTCCCAAAACCATTGGAATTTTCTCTGATAAAAGCAATGCAAACATCTTTTGTTCTCAGTTCCTGAAAATACTTCAGAGCCAGTGAAATGGTTATATGGTTATTCATAACAAGCCCCTTTGCACCAGGAATGGGTTCATGTTAATGGAGTTGACTTTTAGAAAGCTCCAAGGATGGGGACTGGTTGTCAGGGGAACCAACTATAAATTAGGGGGTTGGAAATTTCAGTTGCACCTCCTGATTTCCTGGGGGTGCTAGAGGTTGAATCAATCACTAATGTCCAACGTGTTAATCAATCATGACTAGGTAATGAAGCCTTCATTCAGTAAAAGAAATCCAGATCCATATCCACAAAGAAGGGAATCATAGAATTTCCATGTTTGAGGAACCAGAATGCTTCTACATGCCAGGCCACACCAGAATGCTTCTACAGTGCCAGGCCACAAAGCCCAGGAGGACAGAATCTCCTTCATGTGAGACTTTGCCCTAAGCATGTCTTCATTTGACTGTTGATTCCTACCATTTAATATTCTTTGTAGTACATTGGTAATCTAATGAGTAAATGAGTTTCCTAAGTTCTGTAAGCTGCTCTAGCAAGTTACTCTAACCCAAAGAGGGAGACTGCGGCAATTTCTGATTTATAGCCAGCTGACCAGAAGGACAAATGGTAACCTGGACTTGTGATTGGCATCCTGATTTGGAGGGCGGTATTGGAACCTATATTGGTCATCACTTAGTAGAAAGCAAGCACACAGGTAACAGAATGGATTTGGGATTGGCACCTGAGAAGTGGAAGTTAGTCTTTTTTGCCTGAGACCTTTATCTGTGGACTCTAATGTTAGTTCCAGGTAGATATTGTCAAAATGAAGTTGAACTGGGTTGAATTATAGGACACCATGCTAGTGTCTGAGAACTGCTTGCTAGTGTAGGGAAACCCCTCTTCAAACACTAGCGTTGGGTCCAGAAACTGAAAAGACTTATTCCCCCTATATCTATTGCTTTTTGATCAACTTTTTCCAGCACTACATATATATGTGCTTCTCATCTATAAATTATTTATAGTCATAGAAAAGATGAGAATATAGGATAAATATAAGATATAATTAAATATAATAAATATAATATAAATATATAAGAATATAAGAATATTTTTAAAATGTATCTTGAAGCAATCTAACATTGGTGAAGGGGGGAAAAACAATTTAGAATCAAACTATCATGGCCATTTTGCCTTAAATGAAGTATCATAATTCATGCTGGTTGGAACTAACTCTCTGGACTGATTTTTTACTTGATCCTGGCTTCTAAGGGTTGGACATGGAAAAATAATACTTTCCCTACTTCCTTAGTTCTAAGAAAAAGAGGTTTCTGGAGTAGGTAACAGTCATATTTTAGTGAGTCTTGCTATGCCAGTTACACAAAGAATTGAGAGTGTGCAGAGATAAGTTGTTCTCAATTATAAACAACAGATAATTAAATATCAGGGAGGAGGGACACCTGGGTGGCTCAGTGGGTTAAGCCTCTGCCTTCAGCTCAGGTCATGATCCCAGGGTCCTGGGATCAAGCCCCACATCAGGCTCTCTGCTCCACGGGGAGCCTGCTTCCTCCTCTCTCCTTCTGCCTGCCTCTCTGCCCACCTGTGACCTCTGTCTTTCAAATAAATAAATAAAATCTTAAAAAAAAAAATATCAGGGAGGAGGCATAAGATGTGTCCCTTGTAAAAAGGAAAAACAAAACCCTAAAAGTCTGAGAAGGGCAGACAATAGGAGGAGAGGCTTAGAGAAACCATGGTCTACCTGGGCATTATTTATTCTTTGGTGTTGTTTCTGTTTATTAAATGCAAATGTCTCTGTAGTCTCCAAATTTCAGTAGAGTCTGCTACACAATCTTTATTTATTTGTTGCTTTTGGTGGAAATGAAAGAAGAACCATAGTCTCATTTCTGAAATAACATCACCTGGAACAGGAGGAGTTATTCAAGATACAGATAAAATATAAAAAATCAAATTAACATTACTGAGTCATGAGTTCTTGTGTAGATGTGGTAAAACAAAAAACAATGATGACAAAATAATTTAAAAAAAAACACCTCATAATATCCTCAAATACCCTCCATTCATGACCAATCTCTGACGAGATTAGGGAGTTAGGATAGTAAGGAATTTAAAACAAGAGTGAGGTATGATTTTTTTTTTTAATTATCAAAGGAAACCTCACTAGAAACATTGAAAATATATTATTATGTATGTCACATATTTTATTGCTATCTACTATAGTCAAAATATTGAACATGTTATAGTAGGTCTAAATTACATAGAGTTTTGAAGAGGCTTGATATGGGGTTTTATCTTTTACAGAACAAATAGGAAGCCTTTGAAGTAAGCAGGGGATATAATGAAATTTAGCTTGAGTTTTTGACCGGATGCAGAATGAAACAGATTTTGAGGAAGGTCAGAGTGGCTGCTGGGAGTTCAGCAAACCATTTTTACACTAGTTGAGGTAGAGAAATAATAGGTGCGTAGGCTACTTTGACAAGATTGCTAATTTGTGTATGAATGTGAGTTTGTGTGTAAAGGGTGTGAAGACTGGTAGGTAGGAAAGGTGGGCAGAATCAGTGGACATTTAGGGAAAAAAAAAAATGTACCTGAAAATAAAGCTTCGATGATAACAGAGACTTCCAGTGACTGGATAAAGCAAATGTGGTGCATCCAGACAGCGGAGTACTATTCAGTGATAAACAGAAATAAACTGTACATCTGCACAGAAACTTGGATGAGTCTTAAGTACATATAGCTAAGTGAAATGTCAGTCTGTAAAGGCTACATTCTGTATAATAACATGTACACATTCTGGAAAGGGTAAAACTATTGAGATAGAAAATATATCAATGGTTGCCGGGGTTTTGAGAAGAGCGGAGATGAAAGAAATGAAGCACAAAAACATTTTTAGGGCAGTAAAACTATGCTGTATGACATAAAGATGCTAATTAAAATGCAAAATTTTTTTCATGTCAAGTGATTTTTACATGGTAAATGGTGGACATACGACATTATGTATCTTTCCAAACACTTAGAATCATATAGAACACAAAATGAACCTGAATGTATGTGGATTTTTAAAAAATCAATTAGAAAATCCAGGAGTGCCAGGAAGCACAGGAAGCTGTACAAAAAGAATTCTAATGTGTTAAACAGATGTGAAAAAGCCTTGGTGGGACAGACCAAAGAGGTGCTGATTTAAATCACTTTGGGAATTGCTTCTGTCTTACAAACTATAGGCAAAAGGAGTGATGCATAAGCACTGTACTTTAAGTGATAAAGCAGTGTCCCATGAGGATATGGGTCAACAATTCTAAAAGCACTATTTATGTATATTGGAATTTAACAATTTAAGTAAATGGCTGTCTGATTGTGAGAAATAGGTTTCTAATTGTTGGAGTGGGAGTGAGAGGTTTGATAAGCAAGAAGAGGAGGCTAGGTGGTCCAGGTGGTAATGGATTAAAATTGGAAACATCAGTATGAGTGACATTTGGCTAAACATAGATTCAGATGGTTACATTTAAAAATATATATAAATATCTGTATAATCACTGATTAGAAAACACATATATATTCCATCACTGTTTCAGATAAAAGTGTCTGGAAACAATGATACTCCTGCAGCAACAAGTATACTTAGTGCTCATATCTTGGTTTCTAATAATGTTCTTCAATACGAGAACAAGAAATTTCTAGATAAATCAGTGACTCTAAGACCATGGGAAAATAGATGAGATGGGCCTGGGCATCTTAAGGTTCCAGAAAGTAAGAAAGTGTTAAAACAAACAACAACCAAAAAAAACCACACCCCACTATAATATAGGAATATGTCAAAAGGATATGGGATCCAACTGAAAGAGTGCTCAATGGGCAAAATCAGAACAATTTAAGCAAAAACCAATGTATTGGATTATAACCCAGTGTAGCATAAAAGTATCCACATATTTATAATGATATAAACAAATGATGGAATAGAAAATAGGTGAGAGAGAAGGGACAAATTTACTATGCAGAAGAATTCCAAATAAATTATTCTCCACATTTAAGGAAATTGCTGATAATGTCCCATTCAAGTGTGGGCCATACCTAAGTAGATTCCTTTTGAAAAGTAACATATGGAGAGGGAAGGAAAAGGGAAACAGTACAGTGGAGAGACCTGAGATACACTCTCTCAGCCAGGTGATCAAGTGTGGCATCAACAGTGACAAGTCGTTTTGACAGTACATATCCTTTATAATGGTGTCATGTAAGACATTAGTAGCTGGGGAAGTGGGTGTGAGGTAGGTGGTAATTCTCTGTGTTATCTTTGAAGTTTTACTATAAATCTAAAACAGATCTTTTTTTTTAAAAGATTTTATTTATTTGTAGGACAGACAAAGTCTGACATAGGGCTCGATCCCAGGACCCTGGGATCATGACCCGAGCCAAAGGCAAAGCCACCCAGGCACCCCACTGAGCCACCCAGGTGCCCCAACAGATCTGTTTTTAAAATAATAGTGATGCTGCTGTTGATGATGACAATCATAGATTTAATACCTAAATCTATTTTTAATTTCCTGCAAAATATGGAATTCTGTTCTGTGCAAACTGAGACAGTATATTAGACCCATTTCTGGCCTCATTTCTTCTTCTACTGAGTCTGTACCAGATGCTTGACTCCCTCTTCCTGTATTTTATAAACCTTTTTGCCTTATAAAATACAAACTGTGAATCAACCTCCCAGACCTCCTCTTCTTTTCTATACTTTGAGACTAATTTCTACAAGGAAAAAATGATATTTTGACCAGACCTCTATATCATTTGGGTCCCAAATAACTTCCAAAATTTTAGCATGAAGTTGTAAGGGCTACATCTCATCCTTTTGTATCTTTCATAACCTTGGTACTTTTCCATAGCCTTAGGATGAACAGTGCCTCCTTCTCACGGCCATTGTTTCCATGCCTGAACAGACTTCTTTTCTTTCTAATTTCCTCTACTTCACCAAAATATCTTCTGTCTTCTGTGTAGTTAACTATTTCTTTCTACTCACAATTTCCTCAATTTATAAACATGACCAAAAGATATTTAGCATATAAAACCAACCAACCAAACAAGCAACAATAGCAATGATAGGCATATATATTCTCTCCATTTCCTCATTTCCTTTTCATTCGTTGTCTTATGCATTTGGCCTTTCCTGAAGAAAGTCCACTGACAACATTGCCTTTGTCATCATTAATCTCTGAAGTTTTAGGGTCAATGACTAATGTAGTCTTTATTTTCATTGCTCTGAGATATGACACTGTTTCTATTCCTAACTTTAAACTCTTTTCCTTGTCATTTATTTGACATTTTTTTACAAGTTCACCTTTATTATAATTATGATGTGGGGTAAAAAAAAAAAAAAAAAAAAAAAAAAAGCAGGTAGAATCATAGATAGTGATTGAACAGTGAGAATTTTAGAGAAGATGGTAAGAAAGTAGTTCTCTCAGAGATAAATTCGAGCAAAGATCAAGCCATACAATGACATGAAGACAGGCAGGAGGGATGTTTAGGGCACAGGTACAGAAGGTGCTCAGGTAGGGAAGCAGGAACAAACCTTGAGTAATGCGGTAATAAACAACATGAAGGCCAATGTGGTCAGGTGAGTGAGCTAGAGTTAGGCACACGAAAAAGGGATAAGACATCAGAGAGCTGCAAAGACCAGGTTGGTGGGACTTTACGTAGCAGGAAGATAATAGTTTATAGTATTCCGAATGTGTTGGAGTGGTGTGTCGTGATAGAATTCTTTTAAAAGATAATCTCAGCTATGTAAAAAATTGACTGTAGTGAGATGAAAATGGAGATAAAGAAATTTCATTTGGAGGCCAATGCCATAGCCTAGCTAAGATGAGGGTATTGTAGGAGAAGCTGAGATATTTCTAGCTTCATAGTTTAAGGACTAGCTTATGTTAAAACTATTTTGTTAATTCAAATTAAATCTTTAAAAACTCAATAGACAAAATACACATTAAACAAACTTTATAACATTTTATTGCTATAGATACAAGTGAAAATGTGACAGAGAATTAAAAATGAAACTGACTTTGTATTTTATGCACATAAAATATTTTTGGAAAATTCTGTAATTTCATAATACCAAAGGAATTTTTCCTTCAAACGCAAGCTAACAAAATGTCCTAATGTTGACAACCCCTATCCTCAGGGAGTTATTATACTTTCTTTATTGTGCCTGTTTCAGCCTTGTTTTTAATTAATTGGCAGCTTAAAAAAGTATTTTTGGATAAAAATACTTGCAGTATTGTATAAAAATGCAAGATATTTACTGTAAATATAAATATTTCAAATAATAAGATTATTCAGAAGCGAAGGAAATAGAATAAGAACATTTTTACATTCACAGTGTAGTATAAAATGAAGATTAAGGAATATTTTTAACTTTCAAAAATCTTTGCACTGGCAAGATTATTACTTTTTTTTTTCTTTGCTGTCTGTGTGAAATGGGTTAATATTTTCTTGATAACTTATGAACATTCTTTTTCTCTTAGGTTTTTTCTCTTATAACAAAGAAGCTACCAGCAGGTAAGAAATTTCAAAGTAAATATATGGGCACATGAACATTTTTGTATTTCTTTTTTTCTCCCTCACAAACTACTGTCCTTGTGGGAAACTTTTATGACTTTTTAAAATTAATATTTTTGGAATTATCTTATTTCTCCTATTTCAAAGAAGACTTCCTTACCTGTGCTTATTCAAGAAATATAAACCAAGGTATTTTATTAAATTTTAGCTTTAGCACGGCAGGAATGTACCCAGTATTGATTTGAAGTTTGAATAATGGGAATGATGTGATTCATTAGAGCATTATTGTAAGTTGTATTAAGGGAGAGGAGTTGGTAAAGGACATTAAGTCATCAAACTTCCTATACTGTTTCAAAGTTTATTTATTTATTTATTTTTAGTAATCTCTGCACCCAATGTTGGACTCCAACTTACAACCCCGAGAACAAGAGTCCCATGCTCTTCTGAGTAAGCCAGCCAAGCACTGCCCCTCCTATACTGTTTTAGGAAAAAAAAAAAGGAAAAAAAAATCCAGGTATCTTGTTATTCTATCTTTTACCTCATCTGTAATATACCTACATGCATGCATACATATATTATATATTGTTTTTCTTTAATAACTGAAAACTACGGTGTTTGTGCTAGAGAAGAAAATGTCGTTGTCTTTACCATTATGTTCCTCTTGTTACCTCCTGTTTCGTGCTCTTCTGATCCTTCCACCGAACAGCAAATTCTGAACTGAGGAATCCTTGGTCCACCAAATGCCTGGTATACTGCTAGGTTTGAGTAATTTTGAAAGATATTTAATTTCAGCCTTTTAGGATTTAATTTAATGAAAACTACTAAACCCAATAAATCCCATGCTGGGAACTGACTCTAAAATATTTGCTTTTATGAAGGGGCAAATCTCTATAGCAAAGACTTTCTCCTAAGCATCTTAGACATTTCTTACATTCAGTTTATCATTAATAAATACTCTAATTGATGTGCTAACACTTTTATTTAACAAAGTCCTATTTGAAACACAATTATTCATTAACATGAATTTAAAGAAGTATAGTTAATTTTTTTTTTTTTTTTGGTTGGTTTACAGTACTTTCAGCTTCAGGTCATGGTATAGATTTATTGTTCAAATTGAGTTCACTGAACTGTGAAGTGTGGGTGTGTATTTGAGAGCTGTTGGAAAAGGCTTTCTGCATAAATGCCTGTAGGAGCAATCTGTTCATGTTCAAAATAGCATTCTCTTTTCACTTCTTATTTCTTACATATTCTGTGCTTTATTACTCTCAATATCACCCACTTAAAATATAGGCATTATTTCGCAATTCTTGAGAGAATTTGTTTAACACTTTTACTATTTTCACTGGCCTTGCTAGCTATATTATTTTCTATTGTAACTTCTCTGAATATTGATTTACTTCTAAATTTGAATTTTAGCATCTAAGTTTGCCAAAGAAATGCTTTATCTGAGAATATATTTACTAGGTTCTTGATATAGGGCAAGCAGTAATAATGTTACTTTTGTGTAGTTGGTTTCATGAACACTTTAGAAATTTCTATTGTATAAAAACCATACAATAAACCTATTCATTACAATGTCCTGAAATTTGATGATTCACCTGGACAATAGGTAAAATCATTAATCTGTGGGTGAAATTAAAATAAATATTTGTCTGGCTATAAAAAAAAAAAAAAAAACTTAGGCAATGACACTAATCCCCTTAAAAAGAACTCCATTCACCTTGTAGATAACGCATTTTGGTAAATTGCTCCTCTCTCTCCCATTTGCTCATTCAAAATCTCTTTGTCATTACTAATAGCTATCTCACTTTGTCTCAGCCATAATTTCTAAACCACCAGCATTACTACCCTTGCAACATTCATTATACTGTTTACTTTTCTCTGTCTCCCAATCCAAGCTGCCATCATCTCCCACAGAGATGTTTCAAAAACTCTTCTAATTGATCACCCCTCTTAAACAATGTTGCTGGCCACAGTGCCATCTCCAAATATGCAGCAGAATCATCTTTCCAAATCAAATTATAAATATTAAAAAGGTGTTTAACTCTTAGTTTTCTTCTCAGATGTCATCACATAGAGGTGGTCTGCTTGACCACCCAATATAAAATTGTTCTTACACTTTTATTTTCTAATAAACTTCTTTATGTGTCAAGAGTACATTGTTTCTCAGTCTTATATATGTAGTTTCCAGTATTGAAAGATAAATTTTCCATAAAAGGTAAAATCATGACTTTCATTCAAATATAAAAATGAACATATGCTAAAGATTTTATTTTACTCATCAATGAAGGAAATAGACAGAAGTTGTAACTGGTTTAAAAGAGAACCTGAAGAATAGAGACATTTATAATTCAGTAATACTTAAAAAAAATATGGACATGGAGACAAAACTGGTTTCCCTCAGTGTGGGAGTAAAACATCAGGACAGAACAGAATCTGCATCCTTTTCAGATACCTACTACTAATAGAGATGCAAAATAGCTTGTACCAAAAAAAAAAAAAAAAAAAAAAAAAAGAAAGAAAGAAAGGAAGAAAAAGAAAATTCATGTATAAAGCTAGGATAACTAACCTGAAAGTATATATTGTGTATAGATAATACAGAGATCTCAATGAAGCACAAATTTCTCTCTATTTCAAAATAATGCCTTGTCAAGAGCTAGCACACATAAAATATGACTTTTTGAAAGATTCCTTCTTTTATGGGATAGTCTAAAATGCATTTAATATTTGCAGTATTTTTTGGTTATTTACAGTAAAAATATTTACTTAGAAATACTGTCTTGCATTTAAGTTCTTCTGAAAGAGAAAAAAGTTTGTAAACCTATATTAAGCTAATTATAAACTACACCAGATAATTTAGAAATTAAAATAAACATAAGTTAGTATAATTGTTCTTTTGGTAGACAAAGGAAATTTAACTATAAAGGCATTAACTTAGAACTAGATATAGGTACTGTACTTGTGTCCACACTGACTGAAACTTGTAAAATAATAACCAAATGATATGTATACTATTAAACAAGATTTCAACTTTTGATCAGCAATAATACTTATTCTATAAATAGCTGTCCATCATTTACATAATTCATTTATTTTTTATATTAAAAAACACATTTCTAAGTATCATGTATGTGAGCTGCTGAATTAACCAATCATGGAACTTTCTAACTATATTAGTAGCAAATTGCCATATTGGATTTGCTCACTGAAGTTTTTATTTTGCATTTATTTACATGCACCCTAAGTCATCCTAATTATTATATCATTCAACAAAGATATAATAAACTCATGCTATGGGTTATAATGTGGAAATGTAAGTGAAAGAAAGAAAAAAATACAACATGATAATCAACAACAGATTCAAAGATATACAAATATGGCCTTTTTCCTAATTTGCCTTCCAAAAGTGGAAGTAATCATAAGTTAGAATCTGAGTATCTACTAAGCTATGTATTATTTTTAATCTAATTGTTAATCTATTTTGATATTGAAGTGACTTGCCCAAAGTCATATGGGGTTTCTTTGATAGAACAGAGATATAAACTACATGTTTAGCTTATATCTCTTCTGGCTTTATTTTCATTTTAACACACTAAGAAATATTTATAGCATTTGAAAGAAATTTTGAATAATGGGCTAAATTTTAATAGATTTCAATGAAAGAGTGGGGTAAGATTTAGATTGCAATTACTGTTGTGCTTTTCTTATAACTAACTAGATGTAAAATTTCTGATCTGTCCTTGACTCTCTTAATATTTGGTCAATAAATAGATAAAACTGTTCATGTCTTCTCTGTCCAGAAGGTATTATTATAAACCTTATTTTCGTAGTTTTTTTTCTTAAAGATTTTATTTATTTGAGAGAAAGAGAGTGAGAGAGCACAAATAGGAGGAGGGGGAGGGGCAGTGTGAGAGGTGGAGGGGGAGGGAGAAGCAGACTCCCCACTGAGCAGGCTGCCAAATGAAGGGCTTAATCCCAGAACCCTGGGATCATGACCTAAACTGAAGGCAGACACTTACTAACTGAGCTACCCAGGTGCCCCCCTGTTCTGAGTTTATAAACCTAATGCTTACAAGGCAGTATTTAGAGAAGGTGCATTGTATTGATGATTTATGAGAAAAAATAGTTTTATATGTCAACCTATATTTTTATTTTTATTTATTTTTAATTTTTTATTTTTTTATAAACATATATTTTTATCCCCAGGGGTACAGGTCTGTGAATCACCAGGTTTACACACTTCACAGCACTCACCAAAGCACATACCCTCCCCAATGTCCATAATCCCACACCCTTGTCCCAAACCCCCTCCCCCCAGCAACCCTCAGTTTGTTTTGTGAGATTAAGAGTCACTTATGGTTTGTCTCCCTCCCAATCCCATCTTGTTTCATTGATTCTTCTCCTACCCACTTAAGCCCCCGTGTTGCATCACCACTTCCTCATATCAGGGAGATCATATGATAGTTGTCTTTCTCTGCTTGACTTATTTCGCTAAGCATGACACGCTCTAGTTCCATCCATGTTGTCGCAAATGGCAAGATTTCATTTCTTTTGATGGCTGCATAGTATTCCATTGTGTATATATACCACATCTTCTTGATCCATTCATCTGTTGATGGACATCTAGGTTCTTTCCATAGTTTGGCTATTGTGGACATTGCTGCTATAAACATTCGGGTGCATGGCCCCTTTGGATCACTACGTTTGTATCTTTAGGTCAACCTATATTTTTAAAAAGGTATTTTGTGGGATGCCTGGGTGGCTCAGTTGGTTAAGCAGCTGCCTTCGGCTCAGGTCATGATCCCAGCGTCCTGGGATCGAGTCCCACATCGGGCTCCTTGCTCTGCAGGGAGCCTGCTTCTCCCTCTGACTCTGCCTTCCACTCTGTCTGCCTGTGCTCGCTCTCGCTCGCTCTCTCTGACAAATAAATAAAAATAAAATCTTTAAAAAAAAAAAAAGGTATTTTGTGGTTCTTCTTCAAAGAAAAGGAACTCATAAAAATTATTATATTCAACTCGTTAATTGAAATGGGAATCAGCAAGATGTTAAAAATTACTTCAAGGAGCATTTGAAAAAATAGGTTCATATAAGGCAATTTAATAGATGACTGGATTAAATAAAAAACTGGTTAATATCTAACAAGGCCATAAAATACAGCCTGCAGAATATTTTGTTTTATCAAAAATAGGTTATTTTTAACTTGACAGGACAAAAATCTACACATTAAGATCTTTCCCTTCAGAGTCATAAATCAGCCCAGACAATAGAAAGTCAAGCCCAGAATGCACTTAAAAACACCCAGTAATCTCTCTTACCTATTTCTAAGCTTTGGATAAATTTTATGACATATTCCAGTAACAATTCATAGAGAAGTTACTGTCTGTTGTGACGTTACTATCTGTTGTTTTATTCATAATATTGTCTGTAGGAGTGCCTCTTTGTGTCTGCCTGGTGAACTTGGAATCATTCTTCAAAACATCTCTTCCACATTTTACCTTCTCATGGAATCTTTTCCAAAAACCTGTCCCTCCTTATTAAATATGAGAGCTCAGAATAATGGATATAGTCTGATAGCATTTTGGAATAGAAGGGAGTTATGACCCATAATGGTAAAGAGAGTCACAAAAAGTCAGATAAAGGTGGAAGAGACAGATCTAGGGTATATGGAGCCCAAACTAGTACAGTATCTGTTTAAGGGGCACACAATCAGTGGAAAAAAATAAATAAGTTGGTCTTCTAAATAAACAAGTCAGAGGTCTTCAAATTCAGTGTCCTTGTCATTGCACTTCAGTAATTCAAATAAGGCAATGGGAAAAGTGATATTTAACCTTTTACTTTCTAAATTGAAATGCATTACTAAAGCAGTAAGAGATTTGTTTTTTAAAGATTTTATTTATTTATGTGAGAGAGGGGATAGAGAGAGAAAGAGAGAGAATGAGCAGGGGAAGGGGCAGAGAGAGAAGCAGACTCCCCATTGAGGAGGGAGCCGGATGCAGGACTCTATCCTGGGACTCCAGGATCAAGAACTAAGCCAAAGGCAGACACTTAACCTACTGAATCAGCCAGATCCCCTGAAAAGGTGTTCATTTAAATCAATTAGATTTCCTATTTATCTATTCTTGTGTTTATTTTTACTTTTTATAATTTATCTCCAAAATAAGATTTTTGTCTGGGTTTTATAAGATACACAGAAAATAAGTAAATCATTTTAGCTACATAAAAATGTATCAGTATTATGCAAGTATGAATATTCATCTATAATTAAAGAAACTATGTAATACTTAAATATTAATTTTGTACCTGTGGATTGAAAGGTGTATATTGTATATCTCTAGAGCTTAATCTGTTTCCATTGACTCATATAGGATTTCTTTACATACAGATTCTAAAAAATGTACTGTAATGTATTAAATGTTTATTCTCTTAGTTTTCCATATAATTTTAAAGAAGTATTTTGCTTTTATTGATTTATTGCAGTTTCAATAAAATTCATTTACAAGGGAGGTCCTGTGAGAAATAAATTTAACCTAAATTTGACAAATGTGAAGTTCTATTTCCCTGCAATACACATCATCACAGTTATTATTGGGGGTTATCATATTATCTAAATAGAATTGATTTACTGTGTGTATATGATGCAAATTAATATACCAGCAATGATTAACACAGATTACATTAAAAGAGTAATTGAAACCCAAGAGAAATCTTTGATAATGAAGCTTAGGCAAATAAACACTGGTGTAAATAGTGACATGCTGGGGAAGAGAAGGGGGGGAGGATCACATGAGGAAGCAAAACACCATCAATGATTATATTGTAATCCTGACACTGTTCTAAGTTTTATTTTTTTAAGATTTTATTTATTTTTTTGAGAGAGAGAGAAAGCAAGAATGAGGCAGGGGTGTGGAGGGGGTCTGTGGGAAAGGAGAAGAAAGGAAGTGAAAGGGGGGAGGAAAAAAATCTCAAGCTATCCTTTTTGAGCACTGAGATCCAACCTGGGGCTTGATTTCACCATCCTAAGATCATGAGTTGAGCCAAAACCAAGAGTCTCATGCTTGACTGACTGAGCTACTCAGGTACCCCCTAAGTGTTTTTCATATATAAATGTAACTAACACGGTGTCTTATATTTTGATCTGCATTACAGAAATTCATGAAATGTATGTGAAATTAAAAAAAAAATTAGAAGAGCATTTAAATATAGGGTTTTATGATAATTTTTCTACTAAAATGAACCAACAAACATGAGAAATTATTAATAATAATACTAATTTCAAGTATGAACTATTTTGAATAAACCTAGTATTATAAGGCACAACTATAAAATAAAATAATTTATTTTTAATACATGTAGCGGCATTTTTATATAAAATAATGGTGAGGTTGCAGGGAGACTGAATTACTTGTGTGTTGCTGATAGGAATGTAAAATAGCACAGCCACTCTGAAAAGCAGTTTGGTACTTTCTTAACAAAACTAAACATACAATTACTTTCAACCCAGATATTATACTCTTGGGCATTTATCCCAGAGAAATGAAAACTTATATTCACACAAAAACTTACACACACAAAAAAAATGTTCATAGCAGCTTTATTCATAATATCCCATGTAGAAAACAACCCAAATATCTTGCAACAAGTGAATGATTAAACAACCATAATATGGAATACTATGTGGCAAGAAATAGGTATAAATTGCTGATATAAACAACAACCTAGATGAAGCTCAAAGACATGTTAAATGAAAAAAGTCCAGTCTCAAAGGTTACATGACTTCTTACTTCAGTTCCGACATCTAAAGAGCCTGAAGTCATCACTCCCATATTTACAACAAGAAAAAAAAGCTGAAAACTGAAAATCAACATTTTTCCTAGATTTATCAGCAAACTGAAGTTGCAGTTGCTGCTTCCAAGTCTGGAAAGACAGGCAAATCAGGGAAATCATGTCCAAGATGTACTTACATGGAGCAGAACAACTGAAGCCTTCCATTGGCTTCAGCACTTATGTAATAAGTATAACAAATTGCTGGAGGCAAAATGTGGACTGACTTGAAAGTGGAAAACAAGGGGCGCCTGGGTGGCTCAGTGGGTTAAAGCCTCTCTGCCTTTGGCTCAAGTCATGATCCGAGGGTCCTGGGATTGAACCCCACATCGGGCTCTCTGCTCAGCAGGGAGCCTGCTTCCTCCTCTCTCTCTCTCTGCCTGCCTCTCTGCCTGCTTGTGGTCTCTATCTGTCAGATAAATAAATAAAATCTTTAAAAAAAAAAAAAAAGTGGAAAACTCTTGGAGCCACATTCTTAGTGGGGGTCCACACTTTCATAAGTTTTACCTTCAGCAACTCTACCAGACTCTCACAAGAGCCAATAATGGAGGAAGGGGAGAAGTAGTTTTTGTGAAATACCCCCAGAGCATTTTTTATAAAAGAGTTACTCTCCAGGGAAAAAATAATTTACCAGAACATTGTTCCACATTGGGGGTGGGGGGGCAGGAGGAGGCACCTACTCTCTTCCAGCCCTGTCTAGTCTTCCTGTCTCCCCTAAAGGGAAAAAAGCTAAGATTTAATCATCAGATTCTAGAACATCCCCTTACCTTCACACCTAATGACCATGCCAAGAGGGTTCTAGTATAGTAAGAATGGATTACATTGGAAAGAGTGACGAGATGCATATTCTATCTAAAGAGGAGTTATTAGGGAAATACAAAGACAATAAAGGGTATGGAAACAAGGACACTAGAGAAATTTGAACCTCTGGCACCTTTAGCAGTAACAATTATTAAACATAGCAGAATCCAGCATAAAACCTCACATTAAAGTTCTCTTTACCCAATACATCATGACTGACTTTCAGAAAAATTCTAAGGCACACTACAAATAAAACAGAGGCAAAAGCATCAGAATCAGACACCTAGCTAGATATGACAGAAGTTGTGGAATTACTAGATAGGAAATTTAAAATAATGGTGATTAATGTTCCAAGGTTACATACTCCATCATTCAATTTATATAATATTCTTGACATAACAAGATAGAGAGGTAGAGAACAGATTAGTGGTTGCCAGGGATTAAGGATGGAATTGGATATGTGTGTCTATAAAGGGGGGCATAGGAAGCCCCCACACCCTTTATTTTCCCGTGGAGGGGAGGAGCAGAAGGAGAGGGGGAGAGAGGATCTTAAGCAGGCTCTTGCCCATTTGGGGCTCAATCTCAAGACCCTGAGATATGACCTAAGCCAGAATCAAGAGTCTGGTGCTTAACTGACTGAGCCACCCAGACACCCCAAGGGTAGCATGGGAAGCCTTATGGTGATGGAACAGTACCGAATCTTGACTGTAGTATGAAATTGTGTAGAACTAGATAAACACACACACACACACACACACACACACAGACCTCACACACAAGAACTGGGAAATCTGAGTGTATTTTGTAGCTAGTATGAATGGTGTATTTCTGGGTAGGATATTGAAACATAGTTATGAAAAGGTTATATTTGTGAAAACTTTTGAAGGTACATGAGGCATCTCTCTATATATTTTTTGCAACTTTTTGTGATTCTGTAACTATTCCAAAATAAAATTTATTGAAAAAAGTGAAAGAAAATGTATGTGAAATAGGTTTGTCTGTTTTTTAGATACTTTTATTTCTTTGAAATATTAGATCAGTGAATTAAATTTGTAGCTTTGAATGTGAGAGGAATTACTATCTTATTCTTATTACTAAGCACCCATTTCCCATATTACTAAATAAACATATCATTATAGTCATTAAAGTAACTGGTTCTCTGATTTTGAAGTAAGACTGGGGAGGGATATTACACTTTTTACAATGATAATCCTATAACTCCCCCTTTTTGGTAAAATTAGCTATAAAAATTATGCCAGCCTCTTTTGACTATCTCAGTAGAGTCAATATTTTCACTATTATATTATATATTTAATTTTTATAAGGAGGCAGCAGACCACCATATTCAAGGATGGTGGTGAATAATATGGTTTAGTAAATTCTGGAGATAGTTACTAAAAACAAGTGAGCAAACAAAAAGTTCAAAAATAGTTGGAAAAAAAAGAATTTTTAATGGATACAGAGCATCTAAGTATGATTCTTTTGAATTATATTATTATTTTTATGTAAAAACATTGCTCATATGTTTTGTTGTATGGGTAACATCTTGAGAATTTTCCTCAAATGTTTTATACATATAGCTTATTGAATTTTCAGAAGTTACATGTACATAACTGCTATTTTTTTATGTTTAATTTCCTGGGATATCTGAGTCTTACGAGGATGACTCAGTGGTAGTCAGGTATAAATACCCTTATAATTTGGCCTCAGTTTGGGATGTCTGGGTGACTCAGTGGGTTAAAGCCTCTGCCTGTGGCTCAGGTCATGATCCCAGGGTCCTGGGATTGAGCCCCACATCGGGCTCTCTGCTCAGCAGGGAGCCTGCTTCCTCCTCTCTCTCTGCCTACTTCTCTGTCTGCCAAATAAATAAATAAAATCTTAAAAAAAAATAAGTCAAGCGGAGAAAGACAACTATCATATGATCTCCCTGATATGAGGAAGTGGTGATGCAACATGGGGGCTTAAGTGGGTAGGAGAAGAATCAATGAAACAAGATGGGATTGGGAGGGAGACAAACCATAAGTGACTCTTAATCTCACAAAACAAACTGAGGGTTGCTGGGGGGAGGGGGTTTGGGAGAAGGGGGTGGGATTATGGACATTGGGGAAGGTATGTGCTTTGGTGAGTGCTGTGAAGTGTGTAAACCTGGTGATTCACAGACCTGTACCCCTGGGGATAAAAATATATGTTTATAAAAAATAAAAAATTATATAAAAAAATAATCTGGCCTCAGTTTACACCTTCAGATTCATCTACTGCTGTCATCCCTGTTAAACTTGGTGTTCAGCCACACCAAACACATTTTTCCTGCTCCTAGATATTTGCAAGGTTTTTTGCATTTTATGGAATATTATTTTCTGTTTGTGACATGCTTATGGGGCACACGATTGTACAATTGCCACTCAGACAAAACTAGAAACTGGTAATATTTTGGATATTATTGGGGTTATTATAATTATGTTTGATGCTTTTCTTTCCACTGTAACACTGCCAAGTACCCATGGCAAAGACATCTTGTTTATCTTTTTACCCCAGGCCTAACAGATTTGCTGGCATATAGCATAGTCCAAATGGTGAATCAATTAGTAGCAGATATGCAAAGTCACCACAAATCTGCACTTTTTCATAAGAAGGCTTTTATTTTGGGACACCTGGCTGGCTCAGTCAGTTAAGCATCTGCCTTTGGCTCATGATATTGGTGTCCTGGGATGGGTCCCCAAGCCAGGCTCCCTGCTCAGTGGGGAGTCTTCTTCTCCCTCTCCCTCTGCCCCACTCCTGTTTGTACACACATACACACACACACACACACACACACACACACACACTCTTTCTCTCCCCCCCGACTCTCTCAAATAAATAAAATCTTAGAAAAAAGAAGGCTTTTATTTTCATAGTTGGGAAGCATTAATCTATGTAACATTATGCCAATCATTTATTTTAAAGGCAGCTCTATGTACTATGCTATTAAGTAATAAGGCAAATGTCCTGCAATTTTTTTAGTTGAAAAATGATCTGTAATTGAGCTGTTTTTTGCCAGTATGATATATTTTCTTATTTCATTACATGCTATCTGTGGAGAAAAGGGACCATATTCATTTTACTATGTGTCTTGGTTTTATAAGATAAAGTAGGACAAGATGGTAATATTCTGTATTCTAAAGACAGTGTAATCTTGAGTAAATGGATCCTGATTAAACAAAATGGACTCAAATTTTATATGTGACCTCAAAAAACATTTTACATTCTTAGGTGAAATCATTTTTTTTAAAGAAAAGCTAGAAAGGAAAAGAAATGACCCATTTTTAACCATAAAAAACTTATTGGGGATGGAGGAAGTTAATAATTTGATAAGCTTGGAAACTTTTTACCATAAATGTGTATTTTGTAGATCTAAGTATTCCTCATCTGCTTTTTCCCCCCTATAGTTAAAATTACTTACAGAAAACTGCTTAAAGAGTAGCATTTTTACCAATTAGTGATTTCAGCATAGTGGAGAGGCAATTGGGAGGTTTCATGGGCCTAAAGTTCCCAAGAACATTTTATAGATTGCGGTTTCCATTTGTGTCTAAGAGTCATTGTGGCGCATGAATACCCAGGTGCTCAACTGTATATTTGAAATATAGTCAGTTGACTACATTTGTTTGGGTCTGTATCTGGGCTCTCTATTCTGTTTTATTAACCTGTCTATTCTTTCACCAATACCACAGTCTTTGTGATTGCAGCTTTACAGTAAGTCGTGAGGTCCGGTTACCTCAGTCCTCTGAAATTCTTCTTTTTCAGTATTGTGTCTACAATTCTGAGTCTTTTGCCTTTCCATACAAACTTTGTAATCAGGCTGATATCCACACAAAAACTTCCTGGGATTTTGATTGGGATTATGTCTAATCTTTCGAGCAATTGGGAAGAACTAATATTTTGGCAAAACTGAGTTCTCAGTATGAATGTGGAATTCTCTCCATGATGGAATATCTCTCCATTTACATAGATATTCTTCTATTCCTTTCATCAGATTGTTATAGTTCTCCTCATACAGATCTTCTACATGTATTACAATGGCTATATTTACACCTAAATATTTCATTTTTGCTGGTAATGTAAATTGCATTGTTTTTAATTTCAAATTCCAAGTGTTCATTGAGTAAAACAATTCATTTTTTTGTATACTAACTTTTTAAGCACAAGAAGTTTTTTGATTGATTCTTTAGATTTTTTACAAAGATTTTGTGAAAAAGACAGCTTTAGTTTCTACCTTCTCAAATCTGTATACCTTTTATTTCCTTTATTTGTCTTATTGTATTAGCTAAGACTTCCAAGTATGATGTTGAATGAGAGTGATAAAAGAAATATCCTTACCTCATTATCAGTTTAGGGAGAAGGCATTTAGTTCCTTACCATCAAGTGTGATGTTAGCTATAGATTTTTTTTTTTTTGTAGATTTTATCAAGTTGAGGAAATTCTTCTGTACTCCTACTTTGCTGAGAATTTTTATAATAAATGGGTGGTGAATATGTCAAATGCTTTTTTAAAAAATTTGTGGATATGAAATGTGATTTTTTTCTTTACCCTGTTAATGTGAATTATATTAACTGAGTTTCAAATGTTGAAACTGCTTAAAATTCACAGGAAATAAACTGTCTTGGTGATGGAATTGTTTAACCACCTCTGAGCAGTATTCTATCATGTATCTTTGTTCTGTTGCTTGAAGGAGGTGGAAGGGAAAGAATTGCAAAAGGTGTTATGTTAGCGTGTTTGTGCTTGGACATTTTCAGACAAAACCATTTTTTGTATGTTTTGTGCATTTTGTTTTGCTGTGTATATAGTGTATATAATGGACAAATGAGTCCTAGTTTTGCAACATCTAGTCTATAGATGTTGAAGAGGTTGCCAATGTATGACAAATTAGTAAAATTAGCACGTTCTATACACATTGTGTTGAAATTCAAAGGAAAGCTTTTCTTCTGTAAATGACTTTTGGATATGATATTTCTTTATTATCCTTTTATTGTGCATGGGATCAGTATTGAACATCACTTTTTCATTTCTGATATTAGTAATTTGGTTATTCTTTCTTTTTTTTTCACGACTAGAGCTTTATAAGCTCTATTATTGCAAAGAATCAGTTTTTGCCTTTTTAACTTTTCTATTGAGTTCATGTTTTCAATTTCATTGACTTCTGATCTAATTTTTATTTTTATTCTTCTAGTTACTTTAGATTAAGTTTTGTCTAATTTTTCTAGTGTCCTATGATGGAAAGTTATATTGTTGATTTTAGAAATTTCTTCTTTTCCAAATATGTATTCAATGCTATAAATTTCTCTCTGATCTCTTTCACTCTATCACATAATTTTTATTATTCATATTTCCATTTAATTTAAAATAATTTTTAAAAGTTTTGTTTTGGGATGCCTGGGTGGTTCAGTCCACTCAGAGGGGAGTCTGCTTCTTCCTTCTCTATGCCTTTGACCTTCCCCCTCTGCTTGTGCTCACTTTTTCAAATAAATAAATAAAATCTTTAAAAAAATTGTCTTTATATTTCCTTGACCCATAGGTTATTTCAAAGTGTCTTATTTACTGCTTAAATATTTTGATATTTTTCATATACCATTTCATTACTGATGGAATTTCATTGTGATTTAATACCATAGTGACCTGATAATATACTTTATATGATTTTTATTCCAAAATTTGATTTTTTTTCTCAGAATACAGTTTATCTTGGTGAATGTTGGGTCTAAAAAACCTTGGCCAGTTATACTCTCAAATAGTTTCTCCTAAGAAGCAGAGAATACTCTGGCATGTTACAAAATGGTTCTTTTCCACTGCCCTTGCTGGAATCATTAGGGATTTTTTTTTCTCCTTTATTCACTATGAGAACCAGGTAGAGATCCAGTGGGTAAAACTCAGAAAAGTGTGACTTCAGTATGTATTTAAGCATGTGATTTTTCTGGAAATAGGGAATTTGAGTGGGCCCCAATCCGATGTTTTAGAAAACAGAGGGGGATTTGAACGATGACACTATTTCAAGTGAATTACAGACAGATTGGAATGCTGCAGCTAGCTAAGAATATCAATGCTTACTGGCAACTATAAGAAGCCCAGGGGAGAATTATGGAGCAGATTCTGCCTCTGTGGCTCCAGAAGTAACCAGCTGTGTCAGGGGTTTGATTTTTAAGTTCTAGCTACCATAACTATGGTTTCTATTATTTTCAGTCACCTAGTTTCTGGTATTTTGTTATTGTGATCCTTAGTAATTAATATAATGACTCAAAGATGTGTCTAGTTTCTCCTGTTATCAATGTTGACTTTGTTTTTTTTTTTTTTTTTTTACTCTTCTATTTATGGAATAAACATATAAGTTCTTTTTTTTTTTTTTTAAGATTTTATTTATTTATTTGACAGAGAGAAATCACAAGTACACTGAGAGGCAGGCAGAGAGAGAGAGAAGGAAGCAGGCTCCCTGCTGAGCAGAGAGCCCGATGCGGGACTCGATCCCAGGACCCTGAGATCATGTCCTGAGCCGAAGGCAGCGGCTTTACCCACTGCGCCACCCAGGCGCCCCAACATATAAGTTCTTATATATGAATGCTGTTTCCTCTATTCAGCTCATTATTATATGTTTCTGCTACCGTGTCTATTCCCCTAAGTGCAGTTCTCAAAAGCATGAGATATACTGTAAGGAGAAAGAGAGAACTGACTGGTAGTGGCCACTATAACTATTCAGTAAGAAGCCTTAATAACGGTGCGGTGATGTTTTCCATTTATAAGAAAAGGGAGGGGGCTGCACAAAAAAATTCCCGTTATTTCTGAGAAACAGATGACCATGTGAGTTATAGTGAGATGCAAAAGGCACACTGAACTGAATACCAAACTAAAGTAACTCATCCTAGGGGCACATGGATGGCTCAGTTTGGTGGAACATGACTTCAAGGTTGTAAGTTTGAGCTCCACATTAGACACAGTTTACCTAAAAAAAATAGGAAAAAAAAGGTAATTTATCATCATCATAGTAATCAGGTCTTGATGGACAAGTCATTGGAAGGCAAATGCACTAAATAATGAGTTCAAATGGAGATGAAGGGAATTATATTTTCATTGTCTCTGAATGAGGATTGGTTAGTTAAAGGCTCCTTTACGGAACAAAGGCTCTCATGTAGAAGTTGTGTAAGTATTCCTTATTCTATCAATTCTGGTCTATTTTAATTAGAGTCTTCTAAAAAACACAATGACTCCCATAATTCTCCCTAACTGGGCAGAGTCCTAGTCAAAGTGTTTGATGCTATTGTTATGTATACTTGCAGTTTTAGTGGCCTGACTCTAGATTAATAAGGAGGTTCAAATGTAGAATGCAAGACAACTTTATTCCCTAGTTTAATACGGCTTATAGTTTCTGTTACATGGCCAGCTGTGTTCCACATTAGCAAATTTGTTTCAAATCAAAACATTTGTTTTAATTGTAAATTTGGCATTAAGACGAGGAAAAGAAGGAAAGAAAAATTTTTCTGTCACATAGATTAACAAAAATATTGGAGTTTTTCCAGAAGATAAAAGAAGGTGTCCATACAGGAAGAAATTCCGGTAACTTTGAGTCCACCAATGAGTACTTTTGCTGTGCAGGAAATAATTCAGAAATGCATACTCCTTGATGTTTAATGTTGGATTTTAAGTTGGATACTATTCTGAGCTTTAGTCACTTTCCATTATCCACAAAACTTCAGTAAAATTAGTTTTCCTTCAAAACACTACATTATTTATAAGTTGGTGAATAAAGGCAGAAATGCAAGCATTGCTTTTATCGGACATTAGGGGGTAAGATAGTAAGAATGGAACAGTTATTAGGGGCATATCAGAAATTTGTAGTGATTGAAAAAGATAGTATTTTAAAATGCTTACCACCCCACAAATAACTTCACACTGCGTATGCTCAGAAATATTAAGGGAGGAAAAATTACAGAATGTGAACACTAGTAATTTTATTTGGATATTAAAGGAAATGATGCCTATAGGATGCAAGAGATATTTGAGGAAATTTGAATAATTACCTTTTACATGATTGTAAAGAATTCAAGAGTCATTTAATGGGTTTTTAGTATTTTCCAAAAACTGAATCTGAACTGTTAGAAACTTTAGTCCAACAAAAGAGAATGATATATACAAAATTTACAATAGTTCAATGTGTGGTATAAAAATATTTTTAGGATCCTAAAAGAAGAGATAATTTAAAGATGGTAACAGTAATTAATCATGATAAAGTTCTGGAAAGAAACTAAGGATACCTAAGATTGAAAATATGTGAAGATATGAAGATAGGAGGGTATAAAATTTTAAGAATAAGATGCTGTTAAAAACAAATGAAACATAGAAAATAGGATTTTGTCCATGCATTTCTCTTAGGATTGGTTAGGTCTGTATATAATTGTGGATTCACAAGAAAGAGTTAATAGCAAGTTAGAAAATAAATTAAATGATCCTCAAATTTCTTTCTCAGGATTTGAAGGCTACCAATTCTTTCACTTTCACTTGGGTTTTGTGTTATTGGACAGAATTTTATATGTGTGAGTGTGAGTGTGAGTGTATGTACATCCTAGAGCATGGTATAAAAACTTGAATCAACTACACATGAAAAACACAAGAATTATTATTAGTCTAAAAGTAAAGCATTTGCGGGTACCTGGGTGGCTCAGTCGGTTAAGCGACTATATTTCAACTCATGTCATGATCCCAGAGATATGGGATTGATTCTTGCATGGGGCTCCCTGATCTGCCAAGAACCTGCTTCTTCCTTTGCCTCTGCCTCTCTCTCTCTCTGTCTCATGAATAAATAAAATTTTAAAAAAATAACATTTGAAAAGCAATATTTTCAGATTTCTCCACAATGTTGATTAAAATGGAGTCATGATTCTCTCCAGGAAAATGTAGAACAATTTTATAAAGGACTTTCAAATTCTTCCTACTTGATAAAAGTCTTAGGAAATACTTTAGTTTGCTTTGCCCTTGGTAGTTACTATAAACTTAGAATTTTCAGTCTAGTTATCAAACTAACAACATGGGATTTTGCCCATTTAGGCTTAATAAGAGCTATTTGTGATTAATTTGTGTATTTATGTGATTCTTTATTGTGATGGATTGCATGAGAATATAAAAAAGTTTAAAACAAAAATACATAAATCAAGCTTTATGCGATGAAAAAGAAGGCATCTGTCATGTATTTTGCATTTATTCTCTTTGTGGATGTCATAGAGGTTAGGAAAACTAATTAGTGAAAGGTTAGTTCAGTTTTTCACATGCTGGCTTTTCATTAATCTCTTCTAAGTACTCAATAAGCACTCAGATTACTCAATCAAAAGTGTAAAAAATATTGTTTTTAAATTTCAGCAATCCAAAACTCTGAGATTAATGGGTGTGATTACATTTTAGTTTATTCTGTTCTTCAATTACAGAAAAGGTATACTAAAATGCTAAAGTTCCCATTTAATTCATATTAATTTTTCTGATAAAGACAAAAGCTATAGCTAGAAAATAAGCTTTTAAGTTCTGTAAGAGAATTATAATCAGAATTGTTGTTATAATACATTGTAGTCTCCTTTCTCTCACTGGATTAACACTACCAATAACATCTCAATAAGAAAAGGTTAGGGCTTTGAAATTTGTGAGACCTTTCTATGAAACTGTAATTCCAATAAATTTCAGAGAGTACACAAAAATGTTGCTATACACTTAAAAACCCATTTCTGGATCTTTTCTAATTCAGATAATCTGATGTTTATAAGTGGTGTTCCTTAAAATGATGAAAAGGGGTAGCAAAAAGAGAACATTTTGTTATTAATCTATTTTCCTTTTTCCTCACGATGCACTTGAAACAAAGTCATGCAAAATAGTCTCAAGCTCTATGGAATCTTCTCTGGATATTAGAAACTATATTTAGAATAACTTACAAATTTGGCTACATTTCAATTTTTTAAAAAGATTTTATTTATTTATTTGACAGACACAGTAAGAGAGGGAACACAAGCAGGGGGAGTTGGAGAAGGAGAAGCAGGCTCCCTGCTGAGCAGGGAGCCAGATGAGGGGCTCCATCCCAGGACCCTGTGATCATGACCTTAGCTGAAGGCAGAGGCTTAATGTCTGAGCCATCCAGGCACCCCCTACATTTCAATTTTTAAATTTCATTGGATTTAATTCTTTGAATATAGTTTTCATATTTTTTTTCTGGAATATATGTAGGGCATTGTGTTTGTATGTATATAAAATAAAAGGAAATATACACCAACTGTGACTTCCTGTCTTGACAACTCAAGACTCAAGACTTCCTGTCTTGACAACTCAAACAACTGAATTGTTTTTACCCCATAGGTAATGAAGGAATTTACTCAGCACTGATTTAAACTGTAAAGTCCATTATGTATCACAGTTCTGACTAACATAGACTTAATGAAAAGTGGACCCAGATGTCCCTCTAAGAGGCTTGAAGAAATTTCCCCATTAAGTAAGTTCACACTTTCCCTCCTCATGTGAGTTGACTTAGAATCATCTGAGTTAAATAGTAAAGGGAATTATAATAAATAAAGAACATTGACAGTCATTTAGATATAAAACAAATGTCACTGAGCATCAATTTGACATATTTGTCAAAATATTTATGATACACTCATTTCCATTTTAATTGGAGTCTGCAAAGCATTTCAAGACAAGAGTAGCTGCTGCATCTGACTGTGGCCCCCAGCTGGGTGTCTATTGAATAACATAGCACTACTGCCCTACATCATCCAACCTGTGTATTTAGAGTATAATGATTCTTCTTCATGTATTAGACAAAATCAAAAATCACAATCTGAATCTATTATTTTTTTTAAAGAGGAGATTTATTACTTTAAATCAAAAAGATACTTGTTACAATAGTGGCACTGTACAGAGCAGCATTGTGTTTGACAGCAGTCTATCAGTCTCTGGTCAGCACTGATCTCTCTTTGGTATTGGTGAACAATTGTCTATGGTCTCCCACCTGCATAATTCGAAGAATGCAGAGGTGGTGATCTGAATGTAAATTGACATATTGTCTATATAGTCCTTAATCATTGTGATTCCATTAATTTCTTCCTTTACTTCATCTTCAGGTACTTTGCAGGATTGGAACAAATTATCATTCAAAATAGCTCCCTGGCTCCTTGTTATCATGTTACAATATGATCATGAGATACAGTTCCTCCTCCAATTATTAGCAAATGAGTGAGTTTGATAGGTTTAGCAAGTGACTCACATTCAAATCAGAAACAAATTCTGGAATATCTTACTAGTGCCTTCCCTGAGCATTGGAAGAACAAAGTCACACCCAAATAACTACGAGGTAACTATGTCTCCTTTTATTCTTTCTGAAATATCTCTGCCCTGTCATACACGGACTGCAGACAGTCCATTCTTAACATTTAAGGGAAAATATGTCCCATCTGTACATGGTTAAATGTCCATATAAGCATCTGTTCTCTAAGCAGACACTACTAACATTACCCTTTCAGATACGCTCCTGTTTCCTCTCTAAAGGAATATTTGCTGGAAATATGGATTTTCACTTTCATTCATTCACCAAATATTGATAGTGTCAATTTTGTCAGCCATACTGTTCTGGACACTTAAGGCTATATTACGGAACAAAAACAGACTAACTTCTTTGCTCCTGCGGTGCATACATCTTAATGTGTTTGGGTGGGGTGTGATGGGGTGAGAGACATAAAGCAAAATAAACAAACAAAAAAATGCCTGGTAATTTATATGTTGAAAAGTTCTCTCCAGGAAAATAGAAAAGAGAAATGGAGAGGTGCACAAGCAGTATTAGAATCAGCAAATGTGAGACGACTAACTGGGAGATGAAATGAAAGGACATTTAGCTGTTATATGCTTTAGATTTTACTTTAGAAGAAGTCGCTAGAGGACCAAAGGAATATTTTCTATTTTAATGTGATCAATACCACTTTGTAAAAATACATTATAGAAAGGGAAACGGTACATCTAGGTATAAGTTTGGAAAAATTATGGTGGTTATTTAGGCCAGAAATGAAGATAGCTTGGAGAAGGTGGTGGCAATGGAGGTATTGAGAATCACTTTTATCCTGGATATGAATTGAGTCATGACTCAGCATTTTCTTACCATTTGTGTGAATTTCTCAGGTCACTAGAGACTAGTATATTTACTTTTCTAATAGAGATTTATGGCTGCATCTACTACTCTCTATATTAGTTTTCTATTCCTACATAACAAATTACCACAAGCTTGGTAACTTCAAACAACACCAATTTATTATCTCACAGTCTCTGTGTGTAAGAACCCAAAGTTAGTTAGCTGAATCTCCTATTCAGTCTCACCAGGCTAAGATCAAAGTGTTGGCCAGTGAGGATTCATCTGGAGGCTTGATGAGGAAAAGATCTGCTTTTTAGCTCCCTCCAGCTGATGGAGAAATTCAGTTTCTGTTACCAAAGAATGAAAGACCCTGGTTCCTGCCGGCCAACCCCTAAGGATCATTCTTAGCTCCTGCTGATCCTCAGGTCATTGCCATCTGTCACACTCCATAGCCAGTTCACAACATGAATATTTGCTTCTTTGAGTCCAGATAGAAGAATTTCTCTCTTTCAGATCTCTCCTTTCAGGAAAGGCTAAGTCCCTTTCAAACATTTACTTAATCAGAAGTCTACCCAGTAAAATCTTTCTTTTGAATAACAAAGACAGTGGATTTGGGATATTAGTTACATTTGCAAAACATTTTGTCTTTGCAATAAAACATAAACATCTGAAGTGTGAATTATGTCATATTCAGTCTCACCCATATTCAGGGAGACTTGCAAACACGATGGTGATCAAGCAGCCATCTTAGAATTATGCCTAACACTATCCCTCAGAAAAAAGGTGACCAGTTTCTGAGTATAAATGATGATGTGTTTGTTATATGACTTCACCTACTTGGCTTAGAATCTTTGGTGTTTTTCAGATATCACTTACCTTAAACTTCTTTCTAGTGCTTCCTAATGCATATAGAAATCTATTAATTATTGTTGACCATTGCTCATTGCCACCAGTGTTTAGAAGGATAGAGATTTAGAAGACTCCTGATTCGTTGGGTACCCAGTGCCCACAAGGATGTTGTACTTCAGTGCATTATGTAACAGATACCTCCTGGTATTACTTACTGGCCTTGAACACTTAAGCAGCAATGATGTGCTACCATTATCAGAGCTCATAGCTGCTCACAAATGCAGTGATTTCTAGAAAAGCTAAGCCCAGGTGACATACTTTTTGGGCCACAGCAGACATTTGGAAAAGTCCAACAGATTTCTGAACCTATATTATACGTGTGGTTTAAGGTTGTTCTTATAGCGGATCTGGGCCCCTTGCAAAGCAGTCATGTCTCCCTGTGTCTCTGATTCTTTGACTTTTCATTTCTTTCACAAAGTGAATTTTTGCCCAAGGACACAGATTGGTAACAACTAAAATTAAGCTACTTTCTTCTCCTGAAAGAGAAAAACAAAAAGCAATTTATCTCGAAGACAATCTTCACCATCATAATTTGTGATCAAAATCAATATAGTCAAGGTTTATTGGATGATCATGCTAAATAGTTTTATTTTTATGAAAGACTGTATCAGTCAACATTTTTATTCTTTTACATATTTCCTAATTTTAGAAGCTTTTCTCCATGTCATCAATATACGCTTCTTTTTATTATACTGTCTAAAGTGGCAGATTCAATACAACTATAATGTAGAAAATCCTTTGCTGTCTAAGGCGTATGATTTGGATTTTAAAAAGGCTTTGAAAACTTTCAGATTCGCCATATGCATAGCAGCATATTTTCATGTATGCTGTTACACAGAGCACACTTTCCTGGGGACTGTCTAAAGGCTTCATAAGTCTCATTTAATTTAATGCCATTTAATAGTCAAATTTCTTTGGAGAAAGGTAGGATAATTAACCTAATCTTACAGATGTAGAAAGGGAGCACATGAAAATTAAGTCACCTAGTAAGCCTACATACAGTTAGGTTTGTTTAGGGCTGCGGTGTATGATCCTAGTCGTTGCACTTTGGCGCCTCTTTAGTCAAACAGAAAATAAAGGACAAACCAGAAGCAGTGGAGTCAAGAACTCATGGATTCAAGACACCTTAGGGTAAATGCTAAAAAGAAATCAAGGTAGGGAATGAAAAGTCAATATGGAAGGAAGGAAAAGCAAAAGCAGGATCACCTAACTTCCTCAGTTCTTTGAGGGGGTGGATATTACCATATCCCAGAATCTTTTCTTATGCTTTGGGAGAGATGTTTCACTTTATGACAAAAAAAAGGTGTTTTTTGACAGTCTCTGAGAAAGTACAGTGATGAGTTCAGGTCATGGTTTATTTTTGTTTTATGTATTCATGATTCATTAGCTATTTTGACCAGATAATCTTTTGCTGTGACACTACGCATTTCCTTCTAGGAGATTAAGTTGAAATATTTTGGCAAGAAAATGGGTTAACCCCTCACATCTTATAAGTTTGTTAATCAGCTCAGAATTTTTTTGTTAATGCTATTTACTTATTATTTACTATAGGCATGTGTAATATAGAGAAAACACTTCTGTTTGAATCCTGTTTACCCATGTTTGTTTTTCTTTTTGTAGGGCAATGGTAATTATGACTGTGTTATCACAATTACAATACAGAGAAACAGATTGTTTGTTTACAGGATTTTTATTCTAATCCAGACTCATTATCTTAACCCCCTCTGATACAAACTAATTTGTAGTCAGAAGTGATGGTAAAGTGATAGTGGAGAGAATCAATAGGAAGTTACAGAATGCTTGAGAAATTTGTTTCCTGGTGTCTTTTGGCAGGATTCAAATGCAGGAGGTTAATAGGAAATAAGGAAATGAGTCTAGACTACTTAACTATCACTTTATAAAGTAATGAAGTTAGAATTACATTTGTATTCACTACTGCTTACTGGTGAGAGTAATAAGAATAAAAATATAATCCCATGACTAAGATCTGGGTATTCAGAAATTCCAATTATTCTTTGACTTGCCACGTTATTCATAGGATGCCACCCTGCTCCATGATGATGGATGCCTATTGTTTTCTCTGCTTATACATCATCATCAGGAATTTATCTTTCAGTTATTATTCGGATTTTGAGTTGGGAAAGTGAGAATTCTATTTTGTATCATCTTGAAATTGTGATTATTAAATATATTAAATGAAGATTAATTCTAAAAGCTGAAGTAACTGGAAAACATAGAGCATGCCATGACTAAGTAGATGTCTTCTTGTTAAGAAATATATTTTGTAATGTTATCCCACTACACCCCAACCAGTTATTTGAAAATAATGGTTGAACTTCAGTGCCAGCCTGATTGATTAAAAATGGGTAACATCAAAAAAATGAGTAACAACAACACAACCCTTTCTGATTTAAAGGTAAATTGAATGTTGTGTGCACACAGAGGGAAAGAACAATATTCTACAATTGATCTTCTCAGAGAGCGCTCACATTTATTATATAAATTGCTTTTTAAAGTAGTCCTCTGAGGTCAAAAACAAAATAATTATATTTACCCTCAGTTTACAGAAGAAAAATAAAAGGCTGAAACTCAGATAGGTAGAGTGTTTATCCAAAATAACATAAATGTTAAAGCTGTGAGTAGAGTCCATGTGTCTCTAGTACACTACTAGAAGTATGTGTCTCTATAATAAGTGCTGATTACACTATCCTGGGCTTTCAAATAGATTAAATTATTGATATGGTAGCATACTCATTAAATCACTGAGACACTCAATAAGTACTCAATAAATGCATACCAGGCATACTTATAGGGTTAGTGCTTACACAAAAAATAAAAACAAAATCCTTACCCTAGTGCAACTAATAATCTTGTGGAGGAGATAGGTACTTAACGAACTAATATATCTATAATAAAACAGTATGGAGCTGTGCAAAAAGAAAACAGAATATCACACAAACTGGTTATTATATTTCATGCTTTAAAAACACACACACACACACACACAGAAACAAACTCCTTTAACTCCTCCTTTTTTAGCCAGGTTCTGTTTTTGTTCATTTTTATAGGAAAAAAAATCCTCAAAGAATTGAATATTACCATCATTGTTAATAGTAAATGATTGTTTCTCATCCCTGAGGCTTCCTTCTTCTGAAAGGTGCTTTGCTAGCATTTTGGGGTTCACTCTCTCTTTTTTATTCCACTCCAGGAGAGGTGTTTTGATTAATCATTTTTGGTAAGTCACTTAGAATAACCACCTTTTTTCTTCTTGAAGAAGAGTGCTCTGCAAGAACTTTGCATTCCACTGGTCCTTCAGAGGAAGGCCTTCTAGAACATACTGGGGCTGAGTCTGTGTATGATTCAGAGATTCAGTTAGAAAACTCATCTGGCTGGAAGATATAAAGATACATGTGTCACTTTAGCTTTCAGAATTAATAAAGATGCTATTCTGCTATCACTATATCCTTTCTTTTAGTTCTCAACTCGTTCAGAATCCAAATGGGAAAGAAAATGCTTGGGGTGGCAGGGGATGTCCTTCCCTATCCTCAACCCATTAGTGCTGCTCTTGTCAGTCATCAGTGCATTCCACCACACACAATCCATGTCACATTCTAACACTTGAACTTAGTCACCGTCTCAAACCACAATGAACACAGTTGCTTACTTTCTACCTCCTTAAGTCCTACTAAAATACTATCTATTTGATTTCTTAGATGTCACACTTACCTGGATTTCCTTCTACCTCACTGGAAACCATTTCTTAACTTCCTTTGCTGGTACTTCTTATTCTCTACTTTGGGTTATGAAGTGCCTTAAGACTCAGTCTTTGACTTTCTTCTCTGTCTAGATTTACTCTACAAGTGATGCCATAGAGTCACAAGGCTTTAAATACCAACCGCACATGCTAATTCTACCAGAATTACTATCTTCAATACTGACTCTTCTCTGAATTCTAGAGTTGAATCAGAATGTTACCTGACATCTCCATTGGTATCTCTACTAGACATCCTAAAAGTAATATGATGAAACCCTACCTCTTTCCCATGCCTACTACTCAAACTTGATTATCTTTTAATAGTTCTATTTCAGCAAAGGACAAGACTAAACTCAACACTCAAGACTAAAGACTAAACAAAACTCAATTGTTTAGGACAAAAACCTTAAGTTTTTCTATAAGCCTATATCCAAAAAGTAGAAAACCTTACTAACTCCACCTCCAAAATGCATCCAGATTTTGGTGACTCTTTATCACCTCAACCACTATATCCTACTTTCAAACCAAGGAACAACTATCCTTCATTCATTGAGCTACAGGAGCCTCATCAGTAGTCACTCTTGCTCCATCAAAGGCCATTATCCACACAACAGCTAGACTAAGCCTTTAGAACTATAATTCAATTATGTCACAGTCCCATTCACAGTTTCCACTAGCTTTCATTTAAACTCAGAATATCACCAAAGACCTTGCCATGGTCTGTAAGCTGCCATGACAAGTGTTGTGATCTTGCCTTATGCTTACTCTCTGACTACTCCCTTGTGGTCTTCACATTTTTTTACTGCTTTCCAGCCACACTGGGATCCTTTCGGTTTTCTGAATAGGCCAAACATGCTCCCCTCTCAGGTCTCTGCAAAAGAGAATGGCCCGCCACCCTAAAGCTTACTCTTGCAGTCAATTAAATTCTACTCAAATGTAACCTCCAAAGATGGATCTATTATCTATCTATCTATCAGTTTCTCCCACTAGAATATAATATCTGTGCAGGCAAATACTTTGCATTTATTCCTTTTTGTATGCCCAGCCTCTAAAATGATAACTAACATATAATAGATGCACAATAAATACTTCTTGAATATATGTATATGAGAAATCTCTAATCACGTGAACTCATAAAGTAAGTGAAAATGAATAATGATAAGCAAAAAGTAAAAAAAGACCAACTGATAAAGAACAGATTATAGAACCAGCATTCAAATATTGGAGACCCAATATATTATTACATATACACACAGAATATCAGGGGACTTTTTGGTTCACTTTTAATGATACAATTCCATAACATTTCTACTCTTCTGTTTCTTATTAAAAGGGAAAACTCCACACCCCAAGTTCAGTCCCCAAATCTTTCCATGCACAATAGAGTTTATAAACAATTGGAGAATGACCCACTAGATGCATTTATTCCAAAACTATGCTCCCTTTCAAGTCTAATAGTTCTTTGCTTTTCATAAAAATGTGTTTATCTAATTATCAGATGGTTCAATTGAGAACATTTTACCCATTAGCTATTCAGATGAATACAAACATCACAATAGGGTTGGGTTGAAAATATTGCTATAAGGAAATGATATAATGATAAAACAACAAGAAAGGAGTAGCAATAACAATAACAAAATGTAGGCAAGATATTAAGAGAATAAAATCTTCTGCTTTGTGACCATTGCAATACTGCTAACAAATAAGATAGTGGAGGGTCTTTCTCTCCTTCAGGAAGATGGCAATATTTCTATCTGGAGTGGGGTGCATAGTGGCCAGTACCTGAGGACAAATCTACCTTAATGTGGAATACAGAAAAATATCTGGAATTAAGGTTGGTGAGGGAGTTTTAGCAACATGGAAGACTAATCAGTGCTAAACTTTACATGGCAAACCCAACTGACAGCCAAGAGGACTGCAAATAAAAGACATTCACAGCTCTTTGTTTTCTAAATATTTCAGACAGATTTAGGTAGAGGGTGAGTTTAAAAACACAGATTCATTAATATGTTAACTCTATTGCATCTCAATATTAGTTTATTTAAGAAAAAAATATATATTAAGAAAAGTAAACATACTAGGATAATAGATAAAACCAAATATAGCAGCAAGATGCTTGAGAGGTATGTTAGACATCAATAATGTAAGTAGAGTATGTAGGTACTGAATGAAAATTGACAGAGAAAAGACCAAGAAGTAACAAATATTCATGATACACTTACATGGGACACATGGAGAAGACGATGATAATGACACAGCAAAACTCACGAGTCACACAAGACATTCAGCATGGATGTGTTCTCTATTTGTGACCCCCATTCTGGTCATATTGATTCTGGCCCCAAATGACTTTGCCCTACATAACCAATAGCTGTTCAACATGTATTTTTTTCCCCTGTGTTTCACTCATAGAGAAAATGCATACTGGTTGCATTGCAAGCACCTTTTATCTGCTAAACCCTTTCGTCAACCTCACCATGAGAGGAGACAGAAAAGAGAGTGAAAGACAGGGCATATGAGCATGGCTGGTGAAACAAGTATCCAAGTAGCAAGCCACTTCTCCCATCTGCTATCAGTGTGTTATCTTACTATTTGTTACCTTTCTCATGCCCCCTGTATTTTTGCTACCATTTTTAAGTTCATTCAATAACCTGTGTGATTCATGTATCTTAATTCACTCAGTGAGGCTTTTTGTTCTGTGACCTCTGGGATAGCCTGCTGGAGCAAATGTGGAGGCTACGGTTACACCATTGTATTTTCTCATATGACAGACGCCCTCATCTGATGATCAACAGCAATGTGTCCTATCATTGGTCATCATAATATAATAAATTTGTTACTGCAGCTTTGATGGTGCCTTCCACAGAGCAGGAGTATAAAAAAACTAATGTTAATAGAATGAAATTGATCATTTAAATCACCTCATAAATTGGTCCATGGAAGTATTTTTCAATGCAAAAATAAAATGTTTGCTTGACAGTATATATTTTTTTCCAATTAAATAAAATTCATATTACAGCATATTGTTATTTAATAGGTTGGCTCAAGATCTAGGAAAGCTAATAAATCTAGCAGAAGGATAGATTAGGGCATACTGTGAGAGAAAGGCAACCACAAATAGCTCGAGGCAATAACTACAGTAACTGAAGTTACCAACCAAGAACAGCTTTTTAAAATACAGGGTAGAGAAGCTTTTGTTCTACATTGATCTTTGAAACAGGATTTGGGATGACCAAAAAAAAAAAAAAAAAAAAAAAAAGGAAGTAAGTGTGCATGTTTGCATGCACATATGCTTGTGTGTTACACTCATATCAATAAATTATAGCAAATATTTAGGTTGACATTACCAAAATTACTTTACTATTTAGCTAAACAGGGTGGAGGGAAAATTGGGAGGGTGAATAGTAATAGTTATAAAGGGCAGAAATGCCAATTTCATGATAAGAAGTAAGGGAGGGAGAACAGTTTTGATTGTGATATGCAGATGATTTAAGGCAACTAAAAACAAATACAAAAAACAAATATAAATACACCAATGGTCAGAATTAAGAGAGAGAGAACAAGAAAAGACAGGAAAATGGAATAGAGGGCGAGAAGATTCAAGAACCAAGGCCCTTCCGTGGAATGTACAGTCGGAGAAAGGACGAGGGAGGAGAGGAAGTGAGAGGAAGGAGGGAAGGAAAGAAAGAAAGCGCTGCAGTTGTCGGGGTCCTTGCGCTGACTGCTTCTGAATCTAAAAGCCCAGAAAGAACTGCAGCTACATATGATACATATTCTTGCTTGAGTGATTAATGAAAGTCTAACTTGACTCCCTAGTTGATGAAGCTAAAAACTATAAATCATACTTCCTTTTTTTTCTTTAGTTCAGGCGACAAGATACAGATAGTGTCACAAACCATTGTATTTCGAATGTTTAAGGGTCTGATTTTTTTGGTTACATTACCCGGGACCCCTACCTCTTCTCTCCTGCTTCCTGATGTCTGCCTTTGGCCCATTTCACTCTCAACAACACCTCCACGTCTATGACTAAATTGCTAGGCAGGCAGATCAAACCAAAATGCTTCTGTGCCTTGGATACAAGGAGGAACAGAACAGAAGTTATTAGTAGAAAATTAAATTTGGTGAATAAGTATAAAATTTAGTTACCCTGAGTTGTTCTGTTTCTATTTCTATGAGCAATTGAGAAGTTCCTGCATTGATAACTTCATATTTTCTCCAAAATCCATCAAATTAGTAGGGGCGTTGAGAGTGGGTCAGCAGGTAAACCAAACTGGATTGCATTTACTGGTTCACCATCATTGGGTACGAGGCATGTGACCTTGGCAAGTGTTGTGAACATTATGATTCTGTTTTCTCCATAAAATGCATACCTGAATGAACACACTGTAACAAATCCTGTGGCATTTTAACAGTCCTACTAAAGAGGATGAAATATATTAGTGTTCAAAACATGTTAGAAACTTTCCTTCCTTCCTTGTCTAAGTAAAGCAAAAAAACAAAATTTAATAATTTACTTATTTTCACTTTATTACCTTTGTAAAAAAAATTAAGGATAAGAGTACTCCTAGTACTCTATGCTGATGCAGTAACTTGAACAATTCTATAGCATAATCTATCCAAAATTCTTGTTAAACAAACTGTACTCTTTGAGGTTCTGCATCAAGGGTTAAGATTCTTCCATACAAGAGACTACACAAATAGGAAGCTTTCTTTCCAAAGATCACGATCAAAAAAAAAAAAAAAAAAACATACATTTATGTATATATATATATATATATTTTTTTTCTATCAGAGAGAACAAAATGGTTTATGAATATCTGTAAAAAATACAATGCATGGTATATATATTGAAAAATATTTCAAATTCGGATGCATATTTTTATAGATTGTTTTACTTTGATTTTGTTAAACAGTAGTTTTTTTTTTTTTTTTTTTTATTCTTTAGTGTTTTAATTTAATATTCTTAAGAAGAACTGACCACACGTCAAATTTTAACTTATTATATATAATTTCTTAGGCATTTATATTTGTTTACTCTTGCTGCCATAAAAAATCACCACAAATTATTATCTTACAGTGCTCTAGATCAAAAGTCCTGCACTAGTCTTACTGAGCTAAAATTAAGATTTAATCAGAACTGCATTCTTTTCTAGAGACTCTTGAGGAGAATCAGTTTCCCAGTTATTCAGGGCATTGGGAAAATGCAGTTGCTTATGATTGTAAGATTGAGGTTCCTTTTAACCTTGCTGGTTATGAACTAGAGATTGACTGCCAAGATGTTTAAACTTTAGAGGGACACTCCCCCATGAGTCCTTTCCATGCGTGTTCCTACGGTTATGTCTTTCTGAAAAAAAAAAAAATAATAATAGTTTTTCATGATTTCTTTTATAATATTCAGAAAATTCACCTTTGTACAGAATTTGTTTTCATTAAAATTATGCCTACATGTCTAAATAATACCTAAAAGTTGTGTTAAAAATTAAACAACTTTGGAAATAAGGTAAATAGCCTCAAGGTTTTCCTCATTAAATGAATATCCATCTTTGCCATAATTCATTTGAATTTCCATTACTCTTCTTGAGAGTAAAATAAAAATGCATCATTGAGATCATTTTTATAAAAAATTATATGTTGACTAATCACATAAGATTATACTGATTTGTAAATGATGCTATGTGTGAGCTAACAGATTACATGTCTTCTGATAATATATAAGAATATACATAATAAATTGAGAATAGTCAAAGGCTTACTTATAAATTTAATACCATAGCCATTATAAGTTTGAAAAAAATTGAATTTGTGTGTGTGCTTCTATTTTCTTCTGTTTAATGGCAGAAATTAACCTTGATTTATAGTTTATACTTCTGACACGTATTTTTCTTTTCTGAGTAGAATTATTTTCTTTGTTTTATATGCATATGCATATATATGCATATGTATATACATGTATACACATGTAAGGATAATAATCCAAAGTATTTTGGAAAAAAGGTAAATTACTTTAGGGTCCCTCTCCGATTATATTCTTCCTTAGGCCAATAAAACCTTTATTATCAGGTCTTTCCATTTTGGGGTTTTCTTTTGGGGAGCGTGGAGTGGGAGTGGTTGACTGTAAACCATTCCAAATATTTTCTATTATTTATTAAACAAGACTAAATTATAAAAACATACTTATTATCCTGGATAAAGAACATAATTACATCTTTTTTTTTTCCCCCTTCTTATTCTTTTTCTTGTGGTTGTTGCTATTTTTTTTATTTAGGAGTTTCAAACTCATTCATCTCTAGAGGTGCTTTGATCACCTGGGAGAAAGTGTGTGGGAGTTAATTCTGGTGTAGCAGATATGACTGTTTATGGCCCACCACCTCCAAGAGGATCTTGTATTCCTAGAAAGCACCATCTTATGAACTAAAACAATTGGTTTGTTAAAAGCTGTCATACTGGACTAAGGTTATTTAAGTATAAACTTCCTATAGTAAGTGCAACTTTAAGATAGTTCCTCTTCATGAAATGTGCTATTCCCACCTGAACAGCAGTGGACAGATGAAAAGAGCTACTTTTACTTGCCACGCTTCACACCTGACTTCCAAACAGGGAGAAGTGGTAGGAAGCAGTGATTCATCCCCAGGTATATTGCAACATCTTCCAAAGGGATAAAACTGGTCCCACATCCTACAATCTGTCCTTTCCCCATGATCACTGCTTTGGTGCTCAGTTTAAGTTAGCAGGATTAAATTGTCTAAGCCTACATTCATAAAAAGAATAGTATGAGATATTTCAGTTTTCTTTGTTTAAATCTTGATAAGGAAATCTAAAGCTGGATTCATGGGAAACATAAAAATACATTTTTCTCCTTGTATGTCTACTTTTTACAAAATGTCACAATAGCCACATTCTCTATATCTGTTCCTTTTTAAAAAAATAAACATGTCTAATTATAATATGCCATGGTGACTGACATGTATTTCATTCAATATTCATATAGGCAATGTTATCCCAATAAAAAAAAATTATTATACAGTGCTACCTATCCTGACCTTGTAGGGTATACTAATAATAGTTTTATCTTCCAAAATATTTCCATATGTGACAATTCTTATTTCCTGTGGCATTTTAAGAAAAGCAGTCCAATCAGCCATAAATATATCAGTCTACCTATAAAGGCTCACTACCCAAATGGCAATTCCATTTTCAATTTTCCTTGCTAAATAGATATTGAATATTTGAAGAAGTTTGTTTCAAAAGTCTCAAAAATGAAAATGACATTCCTGTTAGAGCGCCTTTTACTCAGGTGGGCGACCAAAGTGTCATTTGGAAATTTACCTTGATGTCACAGTAGCCTCCAAGAACATTACCAAGCAGATTATCTGAGAAACAGGGTTATAAACCAAATTAGAATGCAGAGATTATGAGGCTTATTACATTACTTTATGACACAGCAAGCAACAAAGCAGACACGAGGGGTTGGCTAACACTTAGGACAGCATGAAAGTGGGTAGAAAGAATACTCTATCTTAATACTGTATTAACCAATATTCTAATATTCTGTCTCTCTTTCTCTACACCACCTGAGGCTTCACCTGTGATCATATGTGTAAAATAACAGAGTTATGGATGAACAGAAGAATTCAGCAGACAGAAGGCAAAGCTATCACATATTCAACTCAGGGCTAACTCCTTGCCACTCCTTGGACAGCCTGATGAACAGTCATACTTTTTAACTGTTTATGGAGAACAAAACTTATGAGGCCAGAAAAACATCTTACCAGTTGTCACTAGTCAGGAGGGAGGTGCAATTTAGGGATGAAAGAGCTATGAATCTGAAAATAACACCATCTGTACTTTATGGAGAGGTCTTTCCATGCCTTTCCATCTATATGTAACATTCTTATTTGCTCTATCATTCTAATCATATACTCCATTTATTCCACCTTAAACTAGTTTTAAAAGTTTCTGACTTTTTCATATATCTTATAAAATTTCATATTTGTATTTCATATATCTTATGAAATCTACCTATATATCACAAGCGATTATATCATTTAATATCTATAATTGGCATTTTTAGGAATTTAATGTCACATTTTGTTTGTTTTGTTTTTGTACTCTACAATAGAACTAAATATTTTCAAATATTACAGTGAAGAGTAACTACAAAAAAATAGCCTCCAAAAATTAATATCTTGCCAATTGATTTAGTCATTCATGACAAAAATGACCTTGTAACTGCAATAGCCTAGAAGCAATTTGACCTATATTGAGAAATATCATTTAGGCATAACAGATTGTTGAAGTGGTATAATATGACTACCATGCTTATTTCATTAGTGTGTTAAAAATGTGTGAAGTACATGAGTTACCAGATTCTGTTTGGGCTGCTTTTTGCTCTGTGTTATAATTTTTTGGAGGAATACCAGTGCTTTGGGTTTCACTCGACTTCTTTAATGATGACTTTCTTACTAAAGTTACCTGAGCCTTTATACAATAGTCAGATTGATTCTATGCACACTTCCTTAGTGGTATGCCAGAACAAAGAAATAGTTAGGTCATTAAAGTAGGAAAAAAGACATATAAAATTGTTAAGTTGGGATTGGTTCTACTGAACAACTCTTCAACCCCAGCCATTTTGGCAGTTGACTAACTCAATTCTGGCCTTATTAACATGGCCCAAACTTAGCCCTGTATCTATCTGCTTAGAATTCCTGACTGCTGTGATAACTGGCCATTTCCCTTGCTTTTAATTTCTTGCTTAACGTGTATTACTGTTATCCTAGCTAAAGTATTTGCATTTTCTAGAAAAGTTTATCCCTTCAGTGATACTATCCAGGTTTTTCTAGAGAATGGCTATTTTGGGTTTGTTTTTTCATCAATTCCATATTCTTTTTCCTGATAATTCTTATAATAAAATTATTCAAAATACTCCAGTCATGTAAGAGGAAATTAAGAAAAATTAGATTTACTCTATATACAACATTTATCAATCTGGCTAACTTTAAAAGATATTGACTCATTCAGAAATATTCTTCCTTCAAGTATTGCTGTTTCTGGATAGAAAAATAAGTTTGTGGGTGATGAAAATTGGAAATTGTTGCTGAAATGATCATTGCTAACTGTAAAGCAGTCCCCAAATTCCAATTACTGGCAGCTGATAACATATGCTCTTCAACCTATCTCAGGCAACTATCAAATAGAAGAGTAGGAGAATATTTCTCTTTCTAATTATTTTTCCAACATTTTCTCATTTTTCTCTTAGGATTTAGCCAGCATGGAAGGTGATAACTTTAATGTGGTAAAGTGGTGACACATAGTTATCTAACAGGTAATCATCAGAACATGCTGGTTGAAAACTTAAAATATTTCATGCTGAAAATACATATTTTATGATTGTCATTAGTTGGAAGATGTCACAGATACAATCTTATATTATTTGTTCTTGCATATTTAATTTTGATATTGAAATCAGTTGATACTATAAACTATCAAACAAAACTTTTAATTCATCTGCTTTCTTTATTAATTTAAATAATCTCATCACTTCAGAACATATTTTTAAAAATCCACTTCTGCAAGTAACCATACATTTTTTCATCTTATAATTTAAATTTAGTGTTACCAGCACTAATCGCAAATAGTATAAGCACAAAGAATAATCATAGACATTTTAAAAGGATAGCATTAACATAAATAGAATGTTTTATGTAAGTATATAGTGATTGTTTGTATTTGAAGAGTTATATATGATGACTTAGTAAATAGATGTTCTCCTCGATACACTAGTAACTTCAGATAAATATATTAATAAATTCTAAGACAATAATGGATACTTTATTTTCCATTCTGAAATTTCAATGATTTGTAGATTTTAAGATGAAATGGAGGTCAAATGACTGAGTTTATGATTTACTGTAATATTTCCCTTTTTGTTCTAATCTTAATGCTACACTCCCAGAGTTGTAGTTCAGAATAATAATTCCTTTAAGTACTGGTCCATAGCTGAGGAGTTGCTTTTCTTTTCTTTTTTTCTTTTCTTTTCTTTTTTTTCCCTTCTTTTCCTTTTCTTTCCTTTCTTTTCCTTTCTCCTTGTTTGTTTGTCTTGAGCAATTATATTATGCTCTTCATGCTGCTTAGGGTCTGACAAGACTTTAATCAAGATGTTAGCTGAGTTCCCTTCTATAGCTTGGGGTCCTCCTCCAACTTTATATTACTGTGACAGGCTTCTTCTTAACTCTAGGGTCTCACCTCCATTTTTTAGATAACTTATAACTCTGAATTCTTTCTCTGACCCTTTAAGTGTAAATATTCAAAAGCCAGTTTTACTACCCAGGAATATCATTCTCAAGAACCTGAACACCTATTGAAAGGATCATATGGTCCTTATCTTTTCTTTTATTAGTGTGCTGTATCATGTTGATTTGTGAATATTGAATCATGCTTGTGGCCCAGGAATAAATTCCACTTGATGGTGGTGAATGATTCTTTTAATGTGTTGTTAGAGTCCATTTGCTAGTACTTTGTTGAGAATTTTTGCATCCATGTTCATGGGATACTGGCCTCTAGTTCTCTGTTTTAGTGGAGTTCTCTGGTTTTGGAATCAGGGTAATGCTGGCCTCACAGAATGAATTTGAAAATTTTCCTTCCATTTCTATTTTTGGAATATTCTGAGAAGAACAGATATTAACTCTTCTTTAAATGTTTGGCAGAATTCCCCTGCTATGATGTGAATGGAACTAGAGTAGTATGTTAAGCAAAATAAGTCAGTCAGACAAAGACAAATATCATATGATTTCACTCATATGTGTAATTTAAGAAACAAAATAGATTTACATAGGAAAAAAGAAGAGAGGCAAACCGGGAAACAGACTCTTAACTATGGAAAACAAACAAGGTTGCTGGAGGGGAGATGAGTGGGGGGATGTGTTAGATGGCTGATGGGTGGGGTACCTGGGTGACTTAGTCAGCTAACTCTCTGTCTTTCGCTCAGGTCATGATCCCAGGGTCCTGGGATCAGACCCCACACGGGGTTCCCTGCTCAGTGAGGAGTCTGGTTCTTCCTTTCCTGCTCACCCATGCTATCTCTGTCTCTCACAAACAAATAAATAAAATCTTTTTAAAAATATAAATAAATAAATAGGTGATGGGTATTAAGGAGGGCACTTTTTGTGATCAGCACTGAGTGTTGTATGTAAGTGATGAATCACTAAATTGTACACCTGAAACTAATATTACACTGTATATTAACTAACTGGAATTTATTTATTTTTAAAAGATTATTTATTTGAGAGCGAGAGAACACAGAGGAAGAGTAAGTGGGAGAAGCAGACTTCCCGCTGAGCAGAGAAACTGTTGTGGGGCTCCACCCTGAGACCATGACCTAAGCCAAAGGCAGATGCTTAACTGACTGAGCCCCCCAGGTGCCCCAACTAAATGAAATTTAAATAAAACATTGGAGAAAAAAGAAAGAAAAAAGAACTTGAAAACCATCTCTTTAAAATGGAATCACCAAGGATGATAGAGCTCCTGCCTCCCAGTCTCTGTACAAGGGTAGGAGACTAACTTCAGTGGGAGTCGTGCTTCAAGTTGCTGTGTGATGGGCTTTAAGGAGGGCATGTGATGTAATGAGCATTACATCTGAGGAATCACTGGACTCTGCCTCTGAAACTATACTATATGTTTATTAACTGAATTTAAATAAATTAAATGTTTAAAAAGTTACAAAACTACCTCTTCTCACAAAGATATGCTTACCTTTCCTTTGAAAAAGGCCAATTAGCAGAGATGAACTTGCTAGTTGTCTATTGTTGACCTGAATTTTGTTTTAAAAAAGAATCGAAGATGCTTATATTCCTTTGAAGAATTTTTAAATTGTTCTAGTCTGTGTTATTGATGGAATTATATGGCCCAGCTCACCTCCAATTTATATACTGAAGCACTAACTCTCAGTGTCACAATATTCGGAGATAGGGCCTTTGCAGAACTACTTAAATTAAATGAGGTAACAGGATGGGGGCCCTAATACAATAGGACTGGTGTCCTTATATGAGAAATAAGGGATATACCAGAGTTCTTTCTTTCTCTCCTTCCTCAACAAACCACAAACCAATCCTGACAACATCTTGATCTTGAACTTCTAGCCTCCAGAATTGTTAGAAAACAAATATCTCCTCTTTAAGTCACCTGGCCTCTGTTACTTTGTTATGGTAGCCCAAACTGAGTAAGATAGACTGGAGCTCCATTAACACATTCACATGGCTCTTTTGGAAGTGACTGCAACACTTGACTTCTGGCAGTATCAGGCCCTTCTCTTGTTTTTTGTTTGTTTGTTTGTTTTTGTTTTTGTTTTTGTTTTTCATTTTCTTTTTTAAGAATTAAGTGAGAAAATATATGTGAAGTCCTTTTGAACAAAAGTACACTATTTGCATTTCTAGAAGAAAAGATGTCTATAGGGACTTGAATTTAAGAATCAATAATTTGTGATTATTAGGACAGATTGTTTTGTCCTTAGGGAGTTTATAGTATACAAACCAAAATACACAGTTAATAAATAATAAATGTTATGAATCTAAACAGGGGACATTAACACACACACCATGTGTCCTATACATTTTAGAGATGCTAACAACAAATTCTGTCAAATTAAATATAAATGAAACTACTAAAAAGTGTTAAACATGAAAGATTAAGGAAAATATAATTCACATTTAATTTCAGTGGCAAGAAAAATAAGATATGGAGTGCATTATTGATTTCATTGTAATTAATTTGCTCTTTTGTTCTTGCATATTAGAAATAGTTCTTGATGAGTTATTATTGATCATTCAATTAAATGGTGCATTTATAGAGACCAAAAAGATAAAATAACATCTGTAAATATTTTTATCCTCAAAACTTTGTGCCTAACAGATATGATTTTATAGAAATTATAAGACAAACATAAACAGTCACTTTCATTAAATTACATTTTTAAAATTTAAAAAAAGAATTACCTATATTTGTCTAAGTTATTATATTAAAATATTCTTACCATTAAATTTATTCATACTTTCAATCAATTGATTTTCACATTTTTTATGTTAGGTATTTGTAAAGCCTATATATGGGGATACTGGCTATTCAAAAACAATGTTTTGTTTTGTTTTGTTTTTTAGATTTTATTTATCTACGTGACAAAGACACAGTGAGAGAGAGAACACAAGCAGGGGGAGTGGGAGAGGGAGAAGCAGACTTCCTGCTAAGCAGGGAGTCTGAAGCAGGGCTCAATTCCAGGACCCTGGGATCATAACCTGAGCCGAAGGCAGAGGCTTTAACCCACTGAGCCACCCAGGCACTCCAGCAGGGATCTTTCTAAAACAACAAGGGATTGAACTCTACAAATTAGACAATATATGGGAAAGAGTATCATATTAAAAAAACCAAGCAATCCCAAAGACCCTGAAGAAGAAATGAGTAATAGCATTGTTAGAATAGCCTGGTGACCATGAGTGTATCAAGAGAAGAGTGAGTGAGATTAGAAGCATTGGGAAACGAGGTTGTAAATATTAGCAGGGGCAAATTCAAGATTACATAAGGACACAAACCCCGAGTAGTAGAGTGTAGTTGGTGAGAATTGGTGGATATCAGATATGATTTGAAGGTAGAACAAACAACAATATCTGACAAAGTGGCTATAAAAGAGAGGCAAGAAAGACCTTTGGATTTACTTGTTTAGAAAGTGGATAAACTGTGCTATCACTTACTGAGAAGAAAAATACCAGAGAAGCAGCAGCTTAGGTTGTGTGGGAGGGGTGGGGGTGGAGTGAAAGCTTGGCTTTGAATATTTTGAATGTAAGATATTTACTAGGCACCAAAATGGATATATCAAATAGGCAACTGTAAATATAAACCTAGAATTTAGATAAGAATATGGGATGGAATTAATACACGGGAGTCATCATTATACTGATAGAACTTTAAAACCTTGGAATTAGAAATGACTACCAAGACAGTAATATAAATGAAGAGTGTATAAAGAGTTAAACTCTGGCGAATTCCAACGTTTAAAGATAAGAGAAAAAGATTGGGTAAGAATGACTAAGAAGGATAGGTCATATGATATATATTTCTGTGTTATCTAGAAGTGAATTGAAGAACGTGTTTCAAGGAAGAATTGCTGAATGTGAGAGTAAGCTGAGAATACTCAGTGTATCCAAGATAAAGGTCATTGTTGTCTTTGACAAAGGACATTTTGGTAGAATGGTAAGGATAAAACCCAATTGAAGAAAAAAGGTTGTAAAGAGAGGGCACAGAAATTTCAGAATGAAAATTAAAAAGGAAAAAACAGTAATAACTTCTGAGTTGTTTGTCTACAATAAGGTACAGAAATATGAATCAGAAACTTGGGGAAAGAAGAGTCTGTAGAAAAATAAGACTGATATTTTTGTTCCTAAGATGGAAGCTATTTTACTGATGAGGATTTTGATAGGAAGTTAACTTGAATGCCTCTTTAGCTCCATGATGGCAAAACATGCCCTTTTTGGATTCCACTTACTTCCTGTGGTTCCACAGATGGATCACTGCAGATCAGACAGTTAAATGAAAAGGAGCTGGTTGCAGTTCGGGACATAAAAACTTGGAGCTATGCTTCTATCACTCATGAAAGTATCTTCAGTTTCAGAGTCAACTGTAGCTACTCTGTAAGGAGCAACATCTTCCCAGTTACTGTACTGGTTCTTACTCTCCCTCAACCCTTCCAGACACCTTGCCTGAATCCCTCACTCCAGGACTTCAGACTACTGTAGATAAAAACAAAAGCTCCAACCACACTGCTGATAACTACCAAGTGATGGTTACTTCACGATACCATTAATGTGGAGGTCTCCTTCTGTCACAGAACAGGCTCTTACCTAGGCTTATCCTGTGTCAGTGTTGAGCCATACCCAGTACAAATCTTCTGCATCAGCTACAATGGCTCATGCCAGAGATAATTAACCAACCCAACAGGTCCTTGTACAGAAAGCTTGGGTCTACCATTTCCTTCTCACCACCAGCACTTCAGCATTTTCATTTCCATCATTGCAGACTCCATGGCAAAGCTAGGACTTAGGACACTGGTTTAGCTGTACTTCATGGCACTGGTTTGTCAGCCTACTAGGTGGGACACCATCCTGTATGATGACTTGTCATGAAGGTGAAGTGTTGATGTCCATTTTTAGAACAGTACTTTCAACATTTCTAGTAAGAATCCCATAATTCTATTCCAAGCCACTAAGGACTCTTGAGAGAAACCCGACAAATATTCAAGTTCTCCTATAGCCTCCATAGCTCTGACAGTGTGGAGCCCTACTTCATGATCAGGAAATAGACACGAATTACTCAGAGCAAATGTATTAATGAAAACAGATTACATTTAAAAAGATAGGGTTGGCCCTCTAGGGCATGCCATTTTTAGCTGTCTGCCTGCATCAATGGCTGCTGGGATTGAAAGTGAGAATTTAGTTTTTGGGTACTGTTGGAATGAAGCATATTTGCATGACTTTTACCTTCTTGAACTGATAAGAAGCTTGAGTACCAGAAAAAAATAGTCTTGAAGCTAGGATGTAAACATAGCAGATGGAGCTTGCTCCCTAGAGATTCTTGACATTTGGAGAAAGTAGAAAATAACCCCATGGAATTTTTCTTAAGCTTCTTAATTCAAACAAACAAACAAAACAAAACTAAATATTTGGAATTGCTTACTGACCATCTTATTCCTGAAATTTGCAACTTATAGAGAGATCTGGCAGAATGAGGGCTTCCTGAAAGCACATTAGCAGGTGGAAGATGGTTAAGCTACCCTTCTGCCAACCAACAGGAAACAGTAGCTTCCTTAGTACCTTGTTGTAGTGCCACCACACTTGTGGTATTCCAACAATTAGAACTGAGTTCAATGAGCTGAAAAATAAAAGTCACCACTGACAAAGACTATCAGCCAGAATAAGAACATAAACTTGCTTGTTTGGAGCACTTGGAAAAGTCAGAAGACTGTCTTATTAAACAAATTAACATAAATATTAAACATTTAAGGCTATGTATTAGCTCTCTATTGTTGCATAATCAGTATCATAAACTTATATCATAAAAATACATGCTTGTTATCCCAAAACTTCTGGGCATCAAAACTTGGCCATAACTTACCTAGGTTCTCTGAAAGGTTACAAGCAATGTGTTTTCCAGAGATGGATTCTTACATAGAGGCTCAGCTGAAGCTCCTCCTCCTCCCCCTCCTTCTTCTCTTTCCTCTCCTTCTTCTCCATCTTCTCCATCCTCTTCTTCTCCTCTACCTCCTCTTCTTGTTTTTTTTTGGTAAATCTGAGGATCCTGGCTTTTTCCTACCTATAGGCAGCTCTCAGCTCCTAGAGGCTACCTGCTATTTCTTATCAGATGGTGACTTACTTCATCAGAAGAATAAGGAGAATCACTAGAGAGACACTGCTAAAAAGACAGAATGCTACTTAACATGGCATAATGAAGGGTGCAATGTCCCTTAGATTAGCAAAGAAAGTTGCAGGTCCAGGAAGGGGAAAGAATTATGCAAAGGCACGATCACCATGCGACAGGGAACATGTGTGACATTTTATAGTGTCCTGTACACAAAAGATAAATACAGCAAGTGTTTTGAAGCTAAAATAAGAACCGGAATGTGCATCAAAATGATTCATTGGCTGAACGAAAGTATATTTTTAAGGACTTTGCATATTATGATGTTATCTGTCTCTAGAGAGGGCTCACTCTTTTCACTGCTAGCCAGGGAAAAGTGGGGTGGATCATCTTAATCCAGTCAGGGATTGAGATAAATTGAAGATGGGTTGCAGTTAGTGTGAGACTTATTTTATATCTGCTTTGCTCCTTTTCATAGGGTATAGTTCAGGGCTTTCAACTAAGAGCCTGATGTTTCACCAGGGACCCTTTCTAGAAGGGTTCTGTATTTTAATCTTTCTTCCTAGAACCAAGACTGAAACAAAATCCCTCCTCCACTTACTCAGAATTTTCAGGCTTATATTAAATCTCCCACTCTATACAGCTTCTGCATCACCAACTATTTCCAGGTAAAAAGCTGCAGATCATTAGCTGGCCTTTTTGAATTATCTCTACCTTGTAATCTTTGCTCCTCCAATTCTGTTAGTTCCAGGCTTCTGATACCACCACATACTGTTTTTAAATATTATCTCAATTTTGAAGTGGTTTCTAGAAATATTGGTCTTTCAAAAACTTTTTTTTTATTATAGTAAATCAGAAGACTTTAATTCTGTATCTAAAAAAAAAAAATTATACACCTCACTTCCCCCATTCTTCCTGTCATTTTATTTCCTCATATTTCTCTCTTTATTCTGAGTCCATTTTCCCCTAAGAGTATAGAGAAGTATATTATCCCATCCAAGTACTAACCAGGCCCGACCCTGCTTAGCTTCCGAGATCTGTTGAGATCGGGTACGTTCAGGGTGGTATGGCTGTAGACTAGAGAAGTATATTCTTTATTTTGTTTGTGGTTTTTGTTGTTGTTGTTGTTTTATTTACTATATGCTACTTGTTTCTATCATTTCTTCTCATTTAGTGCCTATTTACTCTTCATTTGAGAATAATGTGGAAAATTCTATTTGGAATAAACTGGAAAACTAACACTCATTCTTGCATGTGTTGTCTTAAAAAAAAGAAACTCATAGAAATTCTAAATATCTCTGATCCTATGTAGATCTGTCCCACTATCTATTGCTACATAACAAACTATCCCAAAATTTATTGGCTTGAAACAATGACTATGGTATTCTTCCTTATCAGTTTGTGGGTCAGGGTTTCAGGCAGGCTGATTTTCCATTCCACGCGTTGCTAATTGACGTCACTAAGTGGTTTTCAACTGGCAGAAGGGCTGCCTTGGATGATCCATGATATGCCTTGGTGTTGATAGTTCCGAGGGTGGGCTTAGTTGGGACTCTATCAGAAAATCTACAGTAAGCCTCACCTGTGTTGTAATCAGACTTCTGCCATGGCAACTCAGAAATCCCTGAGACCATGACCCAGGTGGAGGCTGGACAGATTCTTTATGACCTTGCTTCAAATGTCCCATAATGTCATTTTCACTGCATTAGGTTGATCAAATCGTTAAGACCAGCCCAGGTTCAAGGGATGGGAATTAGAACCTGCCTATGACTGGACGAGTAGCAAACAGTATGTGATCATCCTTAATACATGACAATATCACTGTTCTGTTTTTAGTGTTTGCCTCTGCCCACCTCCTGTCCCTTCCAGGGAGAACAAGTTATAAAGTGGGCTTATAAAATAGCTCATGGTAATTAATAAGTTATTATATCACATTATTTAATGCTTAATTATCACTACTTAGCTTACTCTCTATGCAGCTATAAAGCCCAGGGTTCTTTATCTCTATCACACACTGATCCATAAAGCTAGGAGAATTCTCAGGGTTAGGAGCCTTAATTAGAGTTTAAAATTATGTGTCTTATTCAAGGTGGTTATAAAACTATTTGAATCTCAGCTTTAAATCTATACTTTTATACTTTGTTTTTTGATGCTGCAATGGGGATTCTGCAATGTATAATTCTTTGTCATGTGGATTCCTTTTATGCTTTTTCTCCCTCCAGGCACTGGAGGGAGACTGAGGCCAAAGGAGGAAAGAAGGGACTTACAGCTGCCCGTTGTTCCTATTAGTGTCACTTTACCAATGTTGCTACCCCCTGATTGCAGTAGTGGTTTTGAATTCCTAGCATAGTTTGGCTTTTTCTGAACCATCCTCATTACCATCCCTCCCCTCTGGGGAGTTAACCAGAATTAAGCTGACTTCCAGCTCTACATGACCCACCATCTGAAGAAATGTGATGCCAGCACATACAGATGATGCTATCTCCTGAATTGTGTCTCAGCCCTGGTTCTTTGGGACCTTGCTTTGAGCTTCTAAAGTACTAAGCATTACTCCTTGCTCTGAGATCTTAGTTATTATCTTATAGGACCCCTCCTGGCCCCATTCGATTTACCAGACTAGCTTGGCGTGATTTCCAAATCTGAGTAGATATGCTTGGCCTCTAGGTTCTGAAAACTCCAAAGCTTTTTCCCATTTCTAAAGGCAATACTTATTCTCTCATTTATTCCTTCTGCCTTACTTCATTTTTTTTCTCTTCTGCCATTTAAGTTCTCCAATACTTGTTTAACCATTACACTTTCTCTGTTGAGATAGCTAATGTAGTTTCTGTTTTTCTAACTGAATTCTCACTGATAAGTTGTACTGATCCTCTTTCCTTCTTCATTCCCTTATCAGTTGCCTTGGGAAAATACAATTCAAAATTCTGACACATTTGTGGTGGCTCACTCAACTTTCTTCAATCCACTTGATACTTCTGAAAGAACCCAATGCATGTAAAAAGTCCTTTTCGGCTTAGAAGAACTTCTGTGCGAAACCCAGCCTGATACAGGATACGTGAGCAGGAGAAAATAACTAAGATCAAGGCCTAAGAGAAAACACCTAATAGTAAATCATTTTTACTCTGTATCTGTTTCCTTTCTGTTACTAATAACATTTTCTAGAAGCACTTGCATAATAGTTTCTCTCTTTTCAGGAGTGATTCTTCACTCCTGACCTGGCTACTCAACTTCAACTGCAGAGTAAACTTACTCTGGGTGTGTATCTTCTGTCCTCCCTTGTCTAGATGACAAATACATTAAATTGAGCATGTACAAAGTACTGTAAAATATTTTATTGAATTTTTAGATAATAGATAAATAATTCTGTACAAGGGGCTTCAGATAAAGCTTTGTAGGCACAGGATATTTCATTGAAGGGCTGTGTTGGAATTCCTAGGGTTAAGGGGATAGAGAATGTGGATGCTGAAAAAACTACATGAAACTACATGAAAACCATATTATTGGATCAATCCTTGGTTTATTCATATAGATTTTGAACAAGTCCTTTATCAGTAAGTAATAAATTCAAAATTTATTCATATTTTATCATATTTCTTTATCATAATACTTTGACATAGGACTCTAATTATATGCCTCCCCCCAAAAAAGTATTTTGTTCTTTTTGCTTATGGCTTTGCACAGTCTTCTTATTCTACAGCCAATATTTCTGTTGTCTCTCCCTCAAACAGTTGATCGTCTCCTTAACTTAATCTTATTAATCTACATCTCATACTAAATATGGCTGACAAAGTTACCAGTTTCCCTGTGTACTTTACCTTCTCATTGATGGCTCCTTTTACAAGGCTTCCGTGACTGTGCTGCGAAACATCCTTCAAGGTCTTTTTACCTGTACTATTGTACCTATTGTTCACTGCTGAGATTTTTGTGTCTTGGATCACTATCATCTTTGTGTGTGAGTATTCCTTATCTAATCTAGAGTAAAAAGGGGAATGAATAAAACTAGTAACATGTTTTCATTTCTCATTAATAACAAATAATTCATTTTCATTCTATGGGACTAAAACACAAGGACCATAGGTAGAGAAATAGTGAGAAACAACTGAAGGAGGACAATTTCTGGGGACTGTGAGAGGACTATAGGAGAAAAATGGGGATTCAATGTGAAACTTAAAGGGCTATTAATGTCAGTGCATTAAATAATCTGCTTGTGAGTTTTATTATCTGAGCAATGAGAAATACTGACAAAAGTCTTCTAGCTTCTATTTTCTAAAAGGCAGCTATTCAGGACAGTGGTTTTCTAATCTCCTATGTGAATGTAAGTTAGGGAAATATTACAGAGGCCACAGCTTTAGCACCCCTTATAAATTCTTCTGGATACTGCATTTAAAATGGAATCATTAAATTGTCCTTGTAAGTCCACCAGGATTGCATGCCTGCCCAGTATAACTATGTTGACCTGACAATGAGAATAGAGTAAATCAAACCCAGGTACCCCTTATTCCAAATTCCTTGGTACTCTCCCCACTAACCTCTACTTCTTAATATAGAGTATGTTAACACAGCTCATATAATAGTATATTCAAGGTGAGAGAAAGAATAAATGTACTATTCAGATACATTCCAGTTTTAAATTTCATAAGACAAATACCTTTAATATGGTTTAGTTTCAATATCCTAACTCACTTATTATTCAATTCACTATGCAGTGATATGAATAGAAAAAAATGAAGTTAATACCATCTACTGATCTGGCTTTCCCACTAGAGACCAGCTTTCTTACTAATTCAGTCATCTTCCTCTTACTAGATAAATTTGTGCAGCCACTCAGTCTTTTACACTAATTGAAAAAATGCTGATTTTGTGCACTGATGGACTACAAAACTTCATTGGAGAGTTTCTGTGATCATAAGTACATTTGATCATTTTAAATAGCGCTCAGGGACCAGATAGCAGAGAGACTAATTCATCTCTGTTTGGAAGGTCTGTACCCAGCATAAAGAGGCATTTCTAATTCTACTCATTACTTCTTCTGAGAAAAAGAATTTTAAGTATTTTATCAGAGTTCTAGTAAGAAAAAAATTCATTTAAATAATATAATCTAAAATCTATATCTGATTTTTGGATATCATAATTAGAATGCACAAAAACTATCAGTGGATAAAATTACTAATGGGACTTAAAGTTATCCTATTTTTATTTAAATTAGATGTCAAAATTAATTTTTAAGAGGATATAATTCATGCCTTCATATCTTTCCAGTCTGTGGGTACAAATAATGTTAGGATTATGTTAACATCAATAGTATATATTTTTGTGTCCTCACAGCTGTAGTTCAGCTTGTAGATCCTTGTTCTATTTGCCACTTAAAGGAGCCATACTGTCGCCAACTAAATACATTTGGATACTCTTCAAGGAGATAATACTTAAGAATTTTTGTCCCGGGACTCCTGGGTGGCTCAGTTGGTTAAGCGGCTGCCTTCAGCTCAGGTCATGATCACAGGGTTCTGGGATCGAGTCCCACATTGGGCTCCTTGTTCGGCAGGGAGCCTGCTTCTCCCTCTGCCTCTGCTGCCACTCTGCCTGCCTGTGCTCTCTCTCTCTCTCTGTCTGGCAAATAAATAAAATCTTTAAAAAAATAAAAAATTAAAAAAAATTTTTTTTAAAATAATTTTTGTCCCAAAATATGTCTGGATTGGTAGTAATTGCCATTCTTCAAACACTGTATTTACTTGTATTCTGAAACATTATTGTTTTCCTTGAAAAATGATTATGTGGCAGGCTTTACATTTTAGATGCTAGGAGTTTAATTATAAATAATAACATAAAGGAAAGACTCTGCTCTTATGAACTGTGCATCTTCAGAAGATGATAAGAGATGAATAATAAATAAGGAGACATAAAAAGAAAAGGAAGGAAATTGTAAATGAGATGAGAAAATGAATAGGTGGATGTAGTAGAGAGTGATAGGGACAGATGCTTTTTTATACAGGAGAATCAGAGAAAGACTTCCTGAAAAAATGATTCGTAGTGAAACTTAAGGAATGAAGAGAAGCTAGCCGCCAAACACAAACAAAATAAACAAATGAACCAAAACTAGAGAAAAAGTGAAGGTAGCAGGTACTGCTAATGAAAATCACATAAGAGAGAATAAATGGGTTGAATTAAACAAAACAAAATAAAACAAACAAACAAACATAAAGGTGATGAGCGAACTGTAACCAGAACTTCTGAATCACTCAAGGAAACAGTTAAATATGTGGTTTTCTCCCACAGCTCCCTGACATAGCGTCCTTTCTCTAGGTCTGTGAAAGATAAACTGCTTTCCTACTCCTTTTAAAAACAGAATCTTGGGGTGCATGGGTGGCTCAGTGGGTTAAGCCACTGCCTTCGGCTCAGGTAATGGTCTCAGGGTCCTGGGATCGAGTCCCACATTGGGCTCTCTGCTCAGCAGGGGCCCTGTTTCCCTCTCTCTCTCTCTCTCTCTCTGCCTGCCTCTCCATCTACTTGTGATCTCTCTCTGTCAAATAAATAAATAAAATCTTAAACAAAACTCATTGTTAAAAACAGAATCTTATATGATGTATAAGTATCTGTCATGGTCCTATTAAAAAATAGAAACTAGTTCGAATAATTCAAGAGAAAATAATAAAAGGACAATTTTTAGACGTTTGGGGGAAGTTGACACCCAATCAGGGGTATTAAAGTAACCAGACTAACAATATCTAAAATTGCTATCACCACTAAAATAGAGATAAACTTTTAATCCAGAGAGAGTTAGAATTTTTGAGTAGTGGACAAAAGGAAATAAAATTAGTCCTAGAGAGATTCAGCAGCTGCCAAACACAGCCTGGAGCAGAGGGCAAGAGGAGAATACTATCCCAAGCACTCTATGTCTCTCACCTCCCCATTATGTCACTGACTCCCATTGGCTGAATACAATAGCATACTAGCTTAATGGAGGAGCACAAGAAATACAAGGTCTTGGGCGCCTGGATGGCTCAGTGGGTTAAGACTCTGCCTTCAGTTCGTGATCTTAGGGTCCTGGGATCAAGCCCTGCATTGGGCTGTCTGTTCAGCAGGGAGCCTGCTTCCCTCTCCCCTGCCTGCCTGTCTGCCTACTTGTGACCTCTCTGTCAAATTTATAAATAAATAAAATCTTTTAAAAAATACTACAATGGTAGATACATGTCATCATAAATTTGTTCAAATGCATAGAATGTCCAACATCAAGAGTAAATTAATATAAACTATGGACTTCAGGTGATGATGATATGTCAATGTAGGTTTATCAGTTACAGCAAAAGTATCATTCAAGTGGGGAGATATTAATAATGGGGAGGTATGCATGAGTGGAAGCAGAGACTAGATGGGAAATATTACTACCTTTCTTTCAATTTTGTTGAAACTTAAACTGCTCTAAAACGGTGTCTTAATAAAGATGAAAAATCTGATCGTATACTTTCCCTGCTATATTTTAGACTTACTTGGCAGTTGTGATCCCTTTCTTTTTTATGATTTATCCCTTTTAGACTGGGTATGTGTAAACTATGCCTGCTTCACCATTGTATTTTAGAAGCACATACCTTGTCTAGTTTCACAAATTCACAGCTCAGGATAATCATATCTCAAGTCTCACCCTATCTGATTAATTAATATTTTAGATCAGATTTTGGTCTAAGCCTTGATCATAGAATGGCATAAGGCTTTTGGTGACTTTTGGAATAGGGTAAATATATTTTGGATGTGAGAAAGACATGAATTTGGGAGAGTAAGAAGGTAGAATGTTGTGGGCTAAATTGTGCTCCCTCAATAATTCATGTATTGAAGTCCTAATCCATACTACCTCAGAATGTGACTGGTTTTTGGAGCTAGAATCTTTCCACAGGTAATTAGGTTAAAATTAGGTAATTAGGGTGAGTCATAATCCAATATGACTGGTGTCATTATAAGAAGAGAAAAATTGGATTCAGACATGAACAATTTTTTCAAATTTCATTGTTCTTTTGTGAGTGCAATACTTGGTTATTATTACTCTTGATTTAGTAAGCCATACAATGTAATCAACCAACTGTTGAAATTTTACTCAGAGGTACAAGTCAGCTTCTTTTGATATCACTTTCTTGTTTTTACCTGAGTATTTGAAAGCAACCATAAAATGACTTGCAAAAATATGGCAATCATAGCTATAGCTCAGACAGAAAACTAAAGCCCTTCTAGCTAGTCTACAAGTTATTAGATTAGGGATGGAATCAGTTCTAGTGGTTTAAGTTAAGTATTCTTGGCTCTCTGTTTGGAAATCAATGGCAAACTATAATCATAATCTTTCCCTTAATACTGTCTGTATTATATTACTTAAGTGTGCATCCTCTCCAGAATCTTTATTGCTGCTTTAGAGTCATTGTCCTCTAAATGATGCAATAAATCACCTTCCAAAGAAAAACAAGAAAATCTGTTTGGAACAGTACTGTCAAAAACTCCATGCATGACTCAGACTTATCAGACAATGATATAAAACTATAATGATCAAATTCTGTGATAGAAATGATCTACCATTCAGCTTAATCAATGAATGATCAAAAAGAGACTGAGAATTTGAACCAACATATGAAACAATTTGTGGACCAATTATACTCTCTCTCTGTGCTAAACAATTCTGTGACCAAATAAAATCCTTTGTTTCTGTGCTCAATAATACTTGTAACTGATGAAATAATTTAGCTACACGCTCCAGCAAATATTTGTTCCTGGAAGATCAGACTCTGGGAAAATTAAATTAGCTTAGTTGCCTATATGAATATTTTTATTTTTAAGGCCTTTCCACCAATACAGTGCTACTTTGTTATAAACTCTGCTCAATTACAACTAGTCCTCTGCCAGGATAATCTGTTTTAAAATCACTGATCCTAGGTCATGAAACTCTGCATGTATTGTGTCATAAATTCTGATGAGAAAAAAAAAAACTAAACTATTATTTGTTCCATGTGATATTCTCCATGAATACCATTAAGTCCAATAACTCAGCTTTGCTTGATCTATTGGTCAATGGTTTAGACCAATTTTTTTTTTTTTAGAGCAATGAAGAATTTTAAGCAGGTCTAATATATGCAAATCTGCATTTAGAGAAGATTACTCTGAATATGATGTAGAGGCCAATGAATACGTTTAAGCTTCTAAATTAAGAACTTTTATCTTTTCTTAATTATTTTTCATGTAGACTTGCTTATAGTTAAAAAATAGTTTTTAGATCAAATTCTAGACTTGCTTGATATTTTATGTATCAGTATAAATCAGTGCTTACATTATATAACCAGATCAACAGTAGGTTTTATGCATTTTCTATGTGATTAATATTAAGATTCAGCGTTATCAGAGCTATGGACCAAACCCAATTTCTAATAACTCTAAACAGGAATTGCCAACATAAAAGGCCAGAAATCAGCAATGTTAGGGTCCATCAATCAGTCATTCAATTTTAAAGATAAAATATTAACATGAAAAATAATCAAATTATTTAATGGAAAATACACCATCTTATTGCTCACTGAAAATTTTATATAATTCACTAGTCAGGAGTTCCCATTAAATTCACACTCCTTTCAATGTACATGCAATTCATACTGCATTTAGAAGCAGTTTCAGCACATTCTTATACACTGAACTATAATCTTAACACCAACCAGCTTCTGTTCACGTTCAGAACTTGTGATTACTAGGAGCATTTCTCCTACAATTGTTCAACCCCTAAGGCTATTGATCGAGTGCCAAATCTTACTGCATTTCTCTGTTTTCTCCATTTATTTTCAACTGATGTGCTCGGTTTGACCTTTGCTTTGCTCTGTAATTTTGCTTATCTGTGGTTTCTTATAATGAGTATGTCTATGACAATAAATCTTTCCTTGAACATAGTTCTTGAATTAACTATAATTTATAACAGAGTATCTTATTTACCGTGGCTTATTTTGGGTACTTCCAAATGATTATCTTAGAATTCTTAATCACTAACTGAAATATTATTTATTTAAAAAGTCATGTGTAATCACATGTTATTTAATTTGTGATTTTTTTTGTGATTTGTGTAATTTGTGGCTTTTGTGATTTACGGTCATGTGGACACATGAGACTTTGAATCTGAAAGCTACGGAAATGTGTAAAACACCATATAAATTGCCACATTCTGACGGCACCCAGGAGAAGAATGAGGCACAAACAAGTCAGCTGTGAGAGAATTGAAGCAGGGGGTGACAGTAGAAGACTATCGCCTGGAACAACTCCTTAGTCTCATATTTATTAGAAAGTGAGTAACAACCAACAAAGAAGTCGGAGTAGATTACACATTGACTACGAGTCTTGTAGATATGTAAGAAGAAAGGCAAAATACATTTGGTCATATGACCTATAGTGAGCAAGCCCAAACTAAAGGATTGTCTGACTAACTGCTGATGCTCTCTGGGGGGAAAATGCGGCAGGCTGCATTCTACCTGAGTGGGCCAGGCGTTCCCAGCTGCTCAGCTTTAAGGACCTATATCGTCCTCTCCCCAGAAGCCTGTTGCCAGTACATGTTTTTCTTAAAGCTATATCTAAGCATGCTTGGCAAATAGTATAAATTATCAGAGGTTACATTTTAAGCAGTACATTGTTCTGAGGGATGGTCACAATAAATACTAGGTGTCATATTACCATTTCACTACAATATGAATTTTCATCCTTTAGGTAAATTGTATTATATATCTTAAATCCTTTTGAAGAAATTCTTTCTGGAATCATGACAATAGATGTTTTTGTGTAGCTATGAATGAATCTACCATTCATTTCTATGTTGCTATCCTATCCAATTGATTTCTAAATACTTCTTCCCCTGGACCCTAAATCCATTGCTTTTCTGGTTCAACCTTAAGCCATTAAAATTCCATTGACACCAGTTTCCAATATTAAAACCTTTTGTAATATAAATTTCACTGAAAATTCTATTTCTTTTTTTTTTTAATTTATTTATTTTCAGAAAAACAGTATTCATTATTTTTTCACCACACCCAGTGCTCCATGCAATCTGTGCCCTCTATAATACCCACCACCTGGTACCCCAATCTCCCACACCCCTGCCACTTCAAACCCCTCAGATTGTTTTTCAGAGTCCATAGTCTCTCATGATTCACCTCCCCTTCCAATTTATCCCAACTCCCTTCTCCTAACACCCCTTGTCCTCCATGATATTTGTTATGCTCCACAAATAAGTGAAACCCTATGATAATTGACTCTCTGCTTGACTTATTTCACTCAGCATAATCTCTTCCAGTCCCGTCCATGTTGCTACAAAAGTTGGGTATTTTCTACTTCTAATGTATTATTTGAAGATAATATGGAGCCAACTTTAGGAATGTCGGTGAATTTTATATGAGAGATGCTTCTTCAACTTTTCAAAATAACCTTCGAGAGGATTGCCTCAGTGACTCAGTTGGTTAAGTGTCTACCTTCAGCTCCCTCGGATCCCAGGGTCCTGGGATCTAACCCAGCATCAGGATTCCTGCTCTACTGGGAGCCTGCTTCTTCCTCTGCCTCCGCCCCTCCCCCCTGCCCATGTTCTGTCTGGCTCGTGCTCATTCTCTCTCTCAAATAAATAAAATCTTAAAACAAAACAAAACAAAAAACAACAGCCTTGGAAAGATTAATCAAAACCCATGCGACATGCATTTAATGAGTCTCTAACAGGCAAAAGTATTTTGAAACTCTCTTAAAGCTTAAGATACACAATTTAAGGGAAGTAGTAAACCTAATTTAGCTCAACAACACAGTTTTGATCTTCCTTGTTGGAGCCACAACAAATCTGGTATAGTGTGGTCTCTGGTATCTATATCATGGGAAAAATTGACCTTATCTTAGATAGGCATACTCTAAACTATATTATCTAATGGTCCTTCCACATTTGGGTGGCAATTTTGGACTCATTTGGAATCATCTCAGCCTTAGATTAAAATCATATGGGATGATTTTTGAGTGCATTGCAAGAAAGGAAGTTTGAGGGTCAGCAGAGGGAGATCTAGTGGCCTTTGGTCATACTGTTTTACTAAAGCTGAAAATCTGTTTATAAATTGTAGACATCATACAACAAATATATCTGCCCCTCCTCTATCTATGTTTTTAAAAAGGTATCCAAAGTTATGCTATGTAAACTGACCTGTGAAATGTCAGTGAAAGTAGAAGCTTAAAAGCCTGTACTAAACACCCATTCTCCTTTCTCTGCATTAACAAAAGTTAAGATAGAATCTCAGTTTGCATCCCTACAATGTATATGTACTTTGAATTATAGATTCACATATTTTTAATTATTTTATTTTAATTTATTTTAGTTAACACACAGTGTTATGTTGACTTCAGGTATGCAATATAGTGGTTCAACCCTTCCATATATCATCCTGTGGTTGTTAAGATAAGTGCACTACTTAATCCTCATCACTTATTTTACCCACCCCTCACTCCCTTTTGGTAACCATTAGCTTATTCTCTATAGTTAAGAAACTTTCTCTTGATTTCTCTCTCTCTCTCTCTCTAATATTAAATATTTAATATGTAAATTTTAATACTATTGCACAAGTAATAGGCTAAATAAAAAATCAAATGGAAAATCAAAATATGCCTCAAAACAAAAGCAAAAGAAAACAATATTCCAAAGCCTAAGAGATGCAGAAAAAGCAGGTGTTAGAGTGGACTTTATGCTATAAAAGCTTGTATTGAGAAAAAAGTTCAAATAAACAACTTCCTATTATGTCACAAGAAAAAGGAGAAATTTAGTAGAGGAAGGAAATAACAAAGAAAAATCAGAAATAAATAAGAGACCAAAATAAACAATAACATAACATTGAAATTAATGATGATTTTTTAAAAAAATAAGCAAAATTATCTATGTTTTAACGACATTAGGAAAAAAAAAAAAGAGAAAAGTCACAAAAATCAAAATGAGAAGTGGAAAAAACAAACAAACCGCAACAGATAACCACAGAAATATATTGTGATAACAGACTACTATAAAAATTATATGCTGATAAATCAGATAACTTAGAGAAAAAACCTAAATAATTCCTAAAAATCCACTGGCTACCATGATTGAATCATGAATCTTGAATCCAAGAAATAGGAGATGTTAGGCCAATAACAAGAATGAAAGTTGAAATAGGAATCAGCACAGAAAACCTAAGACCTCATAGTTTCCCTGATGAATTTTACCAAGCATTTAAAAAAAAACAATAATTAATGACAATCTTTATAAAATTTTACAAATAAGAATAGAAAGAGTATATTTAAAATCACCCTATGAGGTCAATACTACCCTGATACCAGAGCAGGATAAAAAACAATACAAGATAAAAAAAAGTCTAGTTTCTTTGATAAATATAAGTATTGCTACTTCAACTTTCTTTTGACATCCATTTGCATGATAAATGTTTCTCCATCCCCTCACCTTCAGTCTGCAGGTGTCTTTGGGTCTAAAATAACTTTCTTGTAGGCAGCATATATGTGGGTCTTTTTTCTTTATTTTAATCTATTCTGACACCCTATGTCTTTTGATTGGAGTTTTAGTCCATTTTCATTTTAAGTAATTGATATATATGTATATTGCCATTTTTTATTTGTTTTATCATTGTTTCTGGAGATTTTCTCTGGTCCTTTCTGGTCTTTGTCACTTTTGGCTTCTCCTTTATACTTAAAGGTCCCCTTTAATATTTGTTGCAGGGCCGGTTTAGTGGTCACAAATTCCTTTAGTTTTTGTCTGGGAATCTATTGCTCTTATTCTGGATATTAGCCTTGCCAGATAGAGTATTCTTGGCTGCAGGTTCTTCCTATTCAGCTTTTTGAATAGATCATGCTACTCCATTCTGGCTTGCCAGGTTTTCATTGAGAAATATCCAGCTAGCCTTGTGAGTTTTCCCCTGTAAGTTAAGGACTTTTTGTCTTGCTGCTTTTAAGATATTTTTTTTCTTTGTTACCTGTATTTTGCTAATTTAATCACTGTATGTTTTGATGTTGGCCTTTTTTTTTTTTAAAGATTTTAAAAAAATCTTTAAAGTAGGCAGATAGGCAGGCAGAGAGAGACGGAAAAGCAAGCTCCCTACTGAGCAGAGAACCCAAGACAGAGCTTGATGCCAGGACCCTGAGATCATGACCTGACCCAAAGACAGAGGCTTAACCCACTGAGTCATTCGGGCACCCATGTTGACCTGTTTTGATGGGAATTGATTTGATGGGAGTTCTCTTCATCTCCTATATTTGGATATGTTTCCTTCTCCAGATTAGGGAATTTTTCTGTTATTTCTTGAAATAAATTTTCTGTCTTCTTTTCTCTCTCCTCTTCTGGGACTCCTATAATATGAATTGTATTATATTTGATGGAGTCACTGAGCTCCCTGAGTCTACTCTCATGTTGCATAATTCTTTCTTTCTTTCTTTTGTTCAGCTCTATTATTTTCCATTATTTTGTCTTTTAGGTTATTAATTAATTCCCTGTTTCTTCTGGCCTGCTTTTTCATTGCTCAAGCCTGTTTCTACTCTCTTTTATTTTAACCCTCATCTCTAATTCTTTTTAAACTCTTATCTCTATGGTAAGGATCTCATTGATATCTTCTATTCTTTTTGTAAGCCCAGTGAGGATCCTTATGATTGTTGTTTTAAATTCTCCATAAGACATGTTTCTTATATCTGTTTCACTTAGATCTCTGGGCTTGGCCTTATCTTAGTCTTTCATCTGGGATTTTATCTAAGTCTCAGCCTTCTTTTCTGAGTTAGAAAAGCCAGTTATGTCTCCTGCTCCAGAAAGTTATGGCCTTACGAAGAAGAGGTCATGTAGTGCCCAGGGCCGGTGCTTCAGGTCTGGTGCTTCAGGGAGTGTCTCTGGTGTGTGCTGCATACACTCTGCTATTCTATTTTGGCTGCTCTGTCATTTAGACCAGTCATCTGAAGAGGTTTTCCTTTGTCTGCTGTGGGTAGTATTTGGTCCCTGATCTAAATATGGCGAGTTTTAACTAGGTGTGCTCTGGACTGCTTGTGAAATGAGATCTGACACCAACTTCACCAGAACTGAGTCCCTGCAGAGCTCTCTGGTTAAGAGACATTATGTGGGCTGGGGTTTATGTTGGTCTTCTGGGGGAGGGGCCCACTTTCCTGGGACTGAGGCAAGTTTCACTGAGAAGAGTGGTCCCAACAGAGTACAGGGTGGTGGGGCTTGGTGAATGCAAGGTAGGCGGCTAGTGTAGGTACTGAGCTACTTCCCTCACATTTATGCTGAGAGGAGGGGGAAGGAAATGGAGTCAGCCAGCTCCTTTGCCCCAGAGAAGTGTCTCTGTGAATGCTGCCCCTTAGGAAAGCACTTATAGAAGAGCAAATAATCTGTACCATTGTGTGCTCCAGGCATTTTTCAGAAGCTGTTGCCACACTGTCTGTCCCAGGTTGTTTGCCTCCTTCTCTCTGGGAAAACACAGTGCCCTCCTGGCTCTATCCCAACCACACCTGCTGACATTTAATTTAAAATTCCAGTTAGGGGGCACTTAAGTGGCTCAGTGGGTTAAGCCTCTACTTTCAGCTCAGGTCATAATCTCAGGGTCCTGGGATAGAGCCCGGCATCAGGCTCTCTGCTCAGCAGGGAGCCTGCTTCTCTCTCTCTGCCTGCCTTTCTGCCTACTTGCGATCTTTCTCTGTCAAAAAAATAAATAAAATCTTAAAAAAAAATAAAATTCCAGTCAGAACAGCCAAAATCAATAAGACAGTAAACAACGTGTGTTAGAGAGGATGTGGAGAAAGGGGAACCCTCTTATACTATTGGTGGGAATGCAAGTTGGTGCAGCCACTTTGGATAACAGTGTAGAGATTCCTCAAGAAATTAAAAATAGAGCTTCCCTATGACCCTGAAATTCCACTACTGGGTATTTACCCCAAAGACAAGGATATAGTGAAAAGAATGGCCATCTGTACCCCAATGTTCATAGCAGCAATAGCCACAGTCACCAAACTATGGAAAGAACCAAGATGCACTTCAGTGGATGAATGGATAAGGAAGATGTGGCCCATATACACTATGGAATATTGTGCCTCCATCAGAAAGGATGAATACCCAACTTTTGTATCAACATGGATGGGACTGGAAGGGATTATGCTGTGTGAAATAAGTCAAGCAGAGAGAGTCAATTATTATATGGTTTCACTTATTTGTGGAGTGTAAGAAATAGCATGGAGGACATGGGGAGATGGGGAGGAGAAGGGGGTTGAGGGAAATTGGAGGGGGAGATGAACCATGAGAGACTATGGACTCTGAAAAACAATCTGAGGATTTTGAAGGGGCAGGGGTTGGAAAGTTGGATCAGTCTGGTGGTCGGTATTATGGAGGGCATGTACTGCATGGAGCCCTGGGTGTGGTGCATAAACAATGAATTCTGATACACAGAAAAGAAATTTTAAAAAATTAAAAATTAAAAAAAATAAAATAAAATTCCAGGCTTTCAAAACATGGTGGGGGCATGAGCCTGCACTGGTCTTCTGGGGGAGGGGCCTGCCACATTGGGACTGAGGCATGCTTGATTTAGGAGGGCAGACCTGCCAAAGTGCAGGGCAGTGGGCTTTGGCATGAGCATGTAAGGCAGCTAGCACTGGCGCTGCATTGCCTCCCACCAGTGGCTGTATTTATGCTGAGAGGCAGGAAATGGTGTGGGCCAGCTCCCCTGTTTAAGAAGAGATATATATCTCTGTGAATGCTGCCTCCCATGGACACATTCAAAGAAGAGCAAATAATCTCCCCACTGTGTGCTCCAGGTGTTCAGATTGCTGTTTGCATGTCATCTTCTCCCTGGTTGTTTGTTGGAGAGAAGGCTCCAGGAGAAAGGCAGTGCCCTCAGGGCTCTATCTTAGCCAAGCCCATTGACCTTTAAAACTCCAGAATTTAGCCCTTTTGATTGCAAAAACTCACAAAATTCAGCCCCTCTCATTCTCCCACACCAATCGCTTTGGGGAAATGTTCTCTTTGTACATTCCCCTGTGTGCTTCTCTCCCTCTTACCCTTACCCATGACCATGGTTTACCACCCCACTCCATAGCAGCCCTGATCTATTTCTCCCCTACACCATGTCTGCACACTTCCTACCTTCTTTGAGTTGGCCTTTTCTCTCCCTTTAGTTGTGGAGTCTCTTCTGCCAATCTTTAGGTTGATTTCTGGAGTATTTAGAATGATTTGGTAGTTATGTAGTCGTGTTTCTGGCGTGAAAGGAGCCTAGAGTCCTCCTACACCACTGCCATCTTGAAGAATCTCTCTTTCTTCCTCCTCCCTTTGCTCATCTGTTTTGCTTCTTAAATTCCACAATGAGTAAAATCATATGGTATTTTACTTTCTCTGACTTATTTCACTTAGCATTATACTCTCTAGCTTCATCCATATCAATGCAAATTGCAAGATTTCATTTATTTTATGGCTGAATAATATCTCATTATATCTATCTATTATCTATCATATATATATATATACATATATATATGATCTTCTTTATTCATTCATCAATTAATGGATACTTGGGCTGCTTCCATATCTTAATTATTCTAAATAATCCTGCTATAAACATTGGAGTGTATGTAGTGTATGTATCCCTTTGAATTAGTGTTTTTGTATTCTTTGGGTAAATATCTAGTAGTGGATTGTGTGATTGTTGGATCATAGGTAGTACCATTTTTAACTTTTTGAGAAACTTCCATACTATTTTCCACAGTGGCTGCACCAGGTTGTATTCCCACCAACAGTGTATGAAGATTCCTTTTTCTCCACATCCTTGCCAACACCTATTGTTTTTTGTGTTGTTGATGTTAGCCGTTCTGACAAGTGGAAGGTAATAAATACATCATTGTAGTTTTGATTTACATCTATTTTCCTCATAGTAAGTGGTTGTGTGGCCCTCTGGATGTCTTCTTTGAAGAAATGTCTGTTCATGTCTTCTGCCCAATTTAAATTCAATTTTTTGGGGATGTGAGTTTTATAAGTTCTTTAAATATTTTGTGTGTGTGTGTTTTTTTAAGATTTTATTTATTTGCTTGACAGACAGGGTTCGCAAGTAGGCACAGAGGCAGGCATAGAGAGAGGAGAAAGCAGGTTCCCCACTGAGCAGAGAGTCTGATGTGGGGCTCGATCTCAGGACCCTGGAATCATGACTCGAGCCAAAGGCAGAGGCTTTAACCCACTGAGCCACCCAGCTGCCACAGTTCATTATATATCTTGGATAATAACCCTTTATCAGAAATGTCATTTGAAAATATCTATTACTATTTCATACGTTGCCTTTTAGTTTCCTTTGAGAAACAGAAATCTTTTTTTTTTAAATTTTGATGTAATCCTAATAGTTTATTTTTGCTTTTATTTCCCTTGCCTCAGGAGACCTATCTAGAAAAAAAAAAAAAAGTGCTATGGCCAATGTCAAAGAAGTTATTGCTTGTGTTCTCTTCTAGGATTTTTATGGTTTCAGGTTTCACATTTAGATCTTTAATTAATCTTGAGTTTATTTTTGTGTATGGTGCAAGTAAAGTAAAGTTAGTAAAGCTAGATTACTAGTTTTATTCTTTTACTTATTCTTCTCCAATTTTTCCAACACTCCAACATCATTTTTTGAGAAGACTGTCTTTTTCTTATTGGATATTCTCTCCTGATTTGTTAAAGATTAATTGACCATATAGTTGTGGTTTCCCTTCTGTATTTTCTATTCTGCTCTATTGGTCTATGTGTCTATTTTTGTGTCAGTATCATACTATTTTGATTACTACAACTTTGTAGTGTAACTTCAAGTCCAGAATTCTGATGATTCCAGCTTTCTACCTATGTATTTTTAAGTTATAGAGATCTGTGGAAATTCTACTGCTGCAGTCTATCTTAGCCCATCCTTTTTGACACAAATATTTGGTAAGTTCTGTTCATTTTTATGATGATCAGTAAAACTATCTTAGAGTGTTTACCTAATTTGACAAATCAATTGAGTGATCAAAGAGTAGAGTCTTGTCTCTATTATATCTTTCTTTTGTTCATTCATTTTTGTTAATTTGTTCATTGAGAATTATATTAATTTTCATCCTTCTTGGCTTTCCTTTTACTTCTTAGACAATAAGAAATCCAGCTTGCCCATGATTTCTAAAATGGGACTTTAAGTTGCTTAATAAGTTTCTCCCTGACAAAACTAATCAACATTTTTCAAACCTCCTCTTATTCATATTTTCTCTAATTTTTGATTCTTCCTCTTTAGACCCCCACTTTTTGGTTTCCAGCACATAATTTACTTTGGGATCATTATTTACCCTCTTTGGATGCTCATTCACAATCTCTTGATGGTTTTCCTCCTCTTGCAAATTTTCTAAACTTAGGATTTCTTGGGTTTCATGCTTCACATTGTTTCTGTCATCAAACATTTTTTTTTTAAACAATCTTACTCACTCCATGATCTTCAACATTTTCCTAAAAACTCTTCAGCTTTCACATTTTTTAAGTTTATTATTTTTTTTCTTTTCTCTCTCTCTCTCTCTCTCTTTTTTTTTTTTTTTAGTAATCTCTACACCCAATGTGGGGCTCAAATCATGACTCCAAGATCAAGAGTCACATGCTCTTCCCACTGAGCCAGTCAGAAGCCTCAAATTTCACATCTTCTACAAGCTTCAGATTATAATTTCTCACCACCCAAATTAAATCCTTTCTGTTGTGAGACAAATTACTTTTATCACACCTACTTTTGTCTCCATTATCATATAATCACTAAAGCCCAAAATCTATCTTTAATTCTGTTCCATATTCAATCCACAGTCCCCACTTGTGCCCTATTTATCCTATTTTACAGTTCACAAAAACATCATTTTTACTTGCTTAATATGTGTTGAATCTGTTCCCTCCTTATGATCATCACTGCTATTACATTTATGCAGAACTTCAACCATCATTTCAGAGTATTGTGTTTATTTCCATGCTTGATTATTACTTCCAGTCCCATAATTCCCTGCATTCTTTTTCTGAGGTAGAAGTTAATTCTAAAATTAAATTTTGATCATATCTTTCTTACTTACACTATTTTCATGACTATTCCACCAAATTCTTAAAAATTTCTATTGATCTATATCTTAGGGAGACATTTAAGCAAAATACATGAAGAAATATATAAATTTACATGTTGATAAGATGCTGAGTCTTTTTGCCTGACCTCTTGCTCCAACTCCATTCCTACTATAATCCTACTATAACCCTACTATATTCTTACTATAACAGAAATGACTCTTTTGGAATCCTCAGGGCTTCTTGGAATTAAACTTAGGAATCAATCATTAAAACCATACTAATGCTAAATCCTAATAACAATATGACATAAAGCACAAATTAGACATAGCACATGTTACTTTTCATGGTGTAGCCTTGCTTTATTTTTATGTCCTATTTTTACTACATAGCACATGTAGCACTTATTTTTAGTTTCTTTTGTTATCTTTTCAGCCTAAAATTCTTGCCCTCCTGGTATTCTTGGTTTAGTCTTGCCAGGATTAATTAAAATTAGTTGAAAGCTTTCTCTTGGATCTCTACTAGATGTTGTTGTATATACAGTCCCTGTCCTTCCCACTGTTCTTTCCATGTGGTTATTTTAAAATAGATTAATCAAAATCTTAGTTCAATATCACAGGCTGCAATATTCAAAGCCTTCCCTGGAATTTTTGAAGTTGATTCTAAAGAGAGCAAAAAAGAGTGTCCCTTATTATTTAAGATTAAAAAAAAAAAAAAAAAAAAAAAACTCTTGAGCTGTTAGGTTTTCTTCATTTTATGGGAAACATTCTGCAACAAAAGAGCATAAATTGACATGTAGAGCAATGAATGATGGAAAAGGAATTGTGGAAGCACTTGAATACCTGCTCCAGTGGTTCCTGGGTTTTGCTGCACCCTTGCTCTTCCCATGGATCGAATATTTAGTCTTTTCTTCTGTTACATAAATTGCTTCATTGTCTCTAAAGTAAATACCCTTTTTGCATTAGCTAATTTGAATTGGATTTATCTTATTTACACCTAAAATGTTTTCACATCCACACATATCCTCATAATAAGTGGTAATATATTTCAGAAAGTTTATAATTTCCCCAGACCCTACTTACTCAAGGATTCCCAACTTGGGGAAATCTCTGCTAGAAAAGTTCATCCACGTTTCTTTTGTGCCCCCATTGTTCTTCGTTCAGAAGACATTTATAGTTCAATCATCGTTCTTTAACTTGGTTTATAGTTTGTCATTACTCTCCCCCCAAACTTCACCCTTGATTGGAAGGAATTATTTTCTATTAATCTTCATCTAATTCTCTTTACTTTATAATTATTATTTAATGTTTGAATATAGAAGACAATAGAGCAAATTTAACTTAGTGATACTCTGAAAATTATTCAAGATTTTTTAAAGTTAAAGCAAACATTAAAGTTCAGATCATTTTGTGTCTCTACCTATATAAATATTCTTGAGATCTGTTAACAGGTGATTATCTAGCTCTGTTTAAATATGGGATTGGTTTATGAGATAGCTTGTTCTACCAATGGATAACTATAGTTAATGTAAATTAATACACAATTTTAATGCATATTTTTAATTTCCAAAATCACAGAGAATACCCTTTGAAGTTATTGTATTTGTTAGTTAGGTCTGCCATCACAAAATACCACAAACTCTGTGACTTCAACAACAGAAATTTATTTTCTCACATTTTAGAGCCTGGGAGTCCAAGATCAAGGTGCTGGCAGGGTTGGTTTCTCTTGAGGCCTCTTTCCATGGCTTGTTTCCTTCTCTGTCCTTATATGGTCTTTGCACTGTGCATGTGTACTCCTGGTTTCTTTTTCTCTTCTTAGAAGAACACCAGTCGTATTGGATTAGATTTCATTTAACAGTAATTGCTTCCTTACCTATTACCAAATTGGGAGTCAGGACTTCAACATATAAATTTGGTACAGAACACATTTCAATCTATAAAAGTAACAAAAAGAATTATGTTTAGCTTAATTCCTGCTTACATAATTAGAAAGCCATATTGATATTTTGATTTTGAACAACACTCCTGAAAAATTTCCCCTGGTTTATAAATTTCACATTGGTCTTTTTCAATCAATCTGTTACTATTAGTGAACCATTTCATACTCTGAATAACTTACAGATATCCTGATTAATCAGAACTAATGGCAAGATTATTGATTCCCTTATTACTTTTGCCATATTTTCCTCACCCATCTTTAGAAAGCGTGACTCATTTCCCACTAAATGATACCAATTTTGTGAAGTATAAGTAAAGTAAAGCAGGAGAGCAATTTCTTTGAAGACTCACTTCAACTTTTATTAACAGAAAACTAGTTGGTTCACACAACACAACTTCTTATGTTTCCACTGAAATCATTTTGGTTATAAATTACACAGTGTTTATTTGAAATTAAATACACATATTTCATTTTATTTTGAATGGCAATAACCATATGCAGCTTTCAACTATATAAATTACATTAGATATGAATGCACTAGCATGTCCAATTCAATGGCATATGGATAGAATATTATTTCTTTCATTTTTTAGACTTAAATGTTTGTACCATAACTAAAATGAATTTCATAATAATCTAAGACTTTATCTGCATATATACCAGTAACGATCTCTCAACATTCATTTTATAGTGACTAAATTGAAGATTTTTGTACATATTTTTGGTAGGATGAACATAGGAAATTTGTGGCAAACTATTTAAATGTAATTAATAAGGTGATTATAATGCTTTATTACTTATAATATTTACAGTGTTCCCACAATTTAGAAACAACTGCTACTTCTTTATGCCTTAGTAACAATACTAATTTCTACTTGAGTGCTATTGATACAATGATAGAAACTTCAGAATTGAAGGATTTTTCTCCCAAAATGTATTGAAAACCCTCTGCACTATTTGAGCCTAAAATAGGCAAGAGGATCAAAATAATAGTTTAGATAAGAAAACCACTTTCATGTAGAAAAAATGAATGAGACGTCCTTTAAATTTTGAGAAATGATGTATAATTACTATATAAAAATTTCAGTAATTCAGTACCCTTTGTGATTTTGCAAAAGTTCATTTCAGTTTCATATTGCTGTATACTATCTTTTCTATAATAAACTTTTACTATTTAGGTAAAAAGGAATTTTTTACACTATAGGTAAATAAAGTTGAATATTATAAGTGAGTTCTATAGCCAACATATAGAGTAATATTTTTATTTTTAACTGATTAGTACTAATTAGATTAGGTATGAAGACTATTTGTTTAATAATAATGCACAATGTGTCTGTTATATGATTAAATGAACAACTTTTTCATGTAGAAATTCTATTAAAATAGAGACAATCCTTAAGAATATATAATGAACACCCTAAGGGATTCTTTAACAATAGGGGATCTCTTTCCTATCATGATCTGCCTCATACACCTGGAATTCTCAACCTATCAGAGTTATAGACAAGGCTAATAAGAGGAACTCTTTACATTTGAGACCAGAAGGAAAACAAGTGGATGAGTGTATTAAAAAGGCTTCAGGTCCCTACTCTTCTCAGTTACTAAAAAAAAAATTGTTGGTGGAGGCCATGTTTATCTCTAGTTAAAACAATGATGCTGTGGTGGAACCAGAGATGTCTTTCTCCAGATTTTAGCTCTTAAGTATCTCTATGTAAAAATTAAAATACTTTGGGGGATCTTTTCACTACTTGAGATCAAATGGATGCACTTCCTGTTAAAATAAAAAGGTCAAGAATTTCTTTTCAGTCAATGGTATTCTAATAGCTTGTATGGTGACAGACGGTAGTTACACTCATAGTGAGCATAGAATAATATATAAAATTGTGGGATTACTATGATATAAACCTGAAACAATGTAACATCATGTGTCAACCCTACTCAATTTTTTTAAAATTTATTTATTTATTTATTTGACAGACAGAGCTCACAAGTAGGCAGAGAAGCAGGCAGAAAGAGAGAAAGGGAAGCAGGCTCCCTGTGGAGCAGAGAGCCTGATGCGGGGCTTGATCCCAAGACTCTGGGATCCTGGCCTGAGCCGAAGGCAGAGGCCTCAACCCACTGAACCACCCAGGCGCTCCCAACCCTACACAATTTTTTTTTTAAGATTATTTATTTATTTGACAGAGAGAGATCACAAGTAGGCAGAGAGGCAGGCAGAGAGAGAGAGAGAGGAGGAGGCAGGTTCCCTGCTGAGCAGAGAGCCCGATGCGGGACTCGATCTTAGGACCCTGAGATCATGACCTGAGCCTAAGGCAGTGGCTTAACGCACTGAGCCACCCAGGCACCCAACCTTACTCAATTTTTAAAAAGAATTTCTTCTCAACTTTTTCTAGATATTTTCCAATGATGTTTTTTGGTATTTTTCAATGACCACACATTATATATATTTACAAATATGTTTAAAAATTTAATTATCTTTATTATAGGTAGTATGTATGTTGTGGCTTCAAAAAGTTAAAAAAATGATGCAGCAGGGAAAGAGCAATGTTTTGGTTGTTTTTACTAAGGCAAAAATTCTAAGCTGTTTCTGGAAAATATCCCCACATGTATAGAGAAACTAGGTTAACAGAGAAGAAAACAACATTCATAAGGAAATCTATACTGTGGAAATATTATTGTGAATATTTACTAGCCAAAATATCATACATACAGATTAACTCATCTACCTTTTCTAATACATAGCTCTATAATTCCAGTCAATTATTTAAAACATTTCTTTTTTTTTTTTTTTTTTTTCTGAAGCGAACTCTAATCCCATATTACTTTTGGGTATGTTTTCCTTTCTTGCTTATAATTTTTACTAAACATAGAAATGAATCTCTTATTTGTGTAGTATAAATATCTTTATGTGCTGTGCGCATGTTATGTGCTAATCAAGGGCTTAGTACACTTTTCAGATACAGGCTCTAGGAGAGCAGTCTTCCTTTCCCAAGAAGTATGCATGTGTTTTTTTTTTTTTTTTTTTAAGATTTTATTTATTTATTTGACAGAGAGAGATCACAAGTAGACAGAGAGGAAGGCAGAGAGAGAGAGGGAAATAGGCTTCCTGTTAAGCAGAGAGCCCCATGAAGGACTTGATTCCAGGATCCTGAGATCATGACCTGAGCCAAAGGCAGTGGCTTAACCCACTGAGCCACCCAGGCGCCCTGCATGTGGTATTTTAAAATGAAATGGATAAAAACAAAAATTTAGTGAACATGACGAGAAACTATTTTCCAGTATGTTTTCTATAGATTTCCAGATAATGTCTAGCAGTTTTCCTTCTTAAGTGTTAAGCTCACTTTTTTGTTTGTTTGTTTGTTTGTTTTTATTATATAACCGTCTGAACTTATCCTGCAACATTTGCTTAGCATAAATTGAAGAAATACCAAGATAAGTAGTTTGCCTGTAAGATACTATGATGTATAATTTCTCAAAATGGCTAGAAAGTCAGGAAACAACAGATGTTGGTGAAGATGGAAAGAAAGGGAAACCCTCCCACACTGTTGGTGGGAATGCAAACTGATGCAGCCACTCTGGAAAACATTATGGAGGTTCCTCAAAAAGTTGAAAGTAGAGCTACCCCTGACCCAGAAACTACACTGCTGGGTATTTATCTCAAAGATACAAATGTAGTGATTCAAAGAAGCACCTGCATCTCAAAGTTTATAGCAGTGATGCCCACAATGGCCAAAATACAGAAAGAGCCTAGATGTCCATCAACAGATGAATAGATAAAGAAGGTAAGATAAGATATCTACAATGGAATATTACACAGCCATTAAAAATGAAATTTTGCCATTTGCAACAATGTGGATGGAATTAAAGGGTATTATGCTAAGCAAAATAAGTTAATAAGAGAAAGACAATTATCATATAACCTCACTGATATGTGGAATTTAAGAAACAAAACAGAGGATCATAGGGGAAGAGAGGGAAAAAATGAAACAAGATGAAACCAGAGAGGGAGACAAACTATAAGAGACTCTTAACTATCGGAAACAAACTGAGGCTTGCTGGAGGGGCGGGGGTAGAGGGATGAGGTAACTGGGTGATGGGCATTAAGGAGGGCATGTGATGTAATGAGCACTGGGCCTGTACTTCTGAAACCAAAATATATTATATGCTAATTAATTGAATTTAAATTTAAAAATGTTTAAAAAAATAAAGCAAATTCCAACATGCTTAAAAAAGATACTATGTATAACTTCTGAATATGTTTATATCTGATAGAGTATTAACATTAACAGATTTTGAAAGCATGTAAAATTTACATTAAATATTGTCTACATGTGTACATGTGTTATATTACATGTATGTTGTGTGTATTAATATTTACAATCAAGCCTATAAAGAAAACGAGACCCATATGAAGAAGAAACAAATTATTCAGAATATTTTTCATTACTTTTAGTGTCATTAAAGTATTTTTGTAAAGATATATTCTTTTCTGACTTTTTTCTGATGATTCTAAGATTCTGAACCTATTCTAAACCCAAAATATAATTCTAAATGAGATTCATGTAGCATTAATTTATATAATCATAATTTGAGAGAAAGCAATAGACTAATTATCTAAATTAAGGATGTGTTCAAACTTGTCTGTTAGTACCCATGCAAATCCAAGACAATAACTGTTTAAACTAAAATTAGTTTTTTAACAAAAAAACTAGAATTAATGAAAGAGTGAAAAAAGGTTTTATATTTTTTAAACATATTATTTATCCTTGGTTCAAACATTGCTCTCTGTAAACACAATCTCTTTTGAGTCAATAATATAATGAATAATAGTCATTAGTATCAGCCTGCATTTATATGTGCTGACACATTTTTCATGTCACTGTTAATCTGCTAGTATTTTGTAACACAATGAAAACCTATTTGGTTAGAAAATTACAGAGGCATAGGAAAAGTAGATTATCATCTTTCTGGGCAGCCTTTATTTATAAGGCAATTCCTTTAGCAGTATTTCTCATTTGATTAGTTTAATGTAGGAGTAGAAGTATAAATATTTAAGTACATTATGAAAACAAGATGGTAGGAAATTATTGGTAAGGCTTTTATTTTTATGATTAACTTCTCCTAAAAGGGAATCGTTTACAGAATAATTTTTGAAGGATACAGAAAGACTTGGGTTAATAGGGTATGGTACTTTCTGCCTTATCGCCAGAAACCAAATAAAGAAAAAATGTTGCTGTACAAGGAAAACATACATTTGAGGCAGTCAAGCTACCATCCTTCATTAACTTGGAAACTCTGAGTGGAAGAAAACAATGTCTAGTTCATGGAATGTGAGCAATTGTGAAATACTGTGCAAGTCAGAAATAGGTATTTTTTCAATAAAATTGGATATTAATATTCAAATAACTTACAAAATTGTAATAAATCATTATTTTTATTTTAGTTAATATATATCCTCTAATTTGTTCTTCACACCATCCTCTCATCATCTTTGGTCTGTTTGAAGAATTATGTGAGAGAAAAATATCAGGCAGATGATTACCATTACATGGAGTTTTCTGAGAGCTAGTCCAGTTTTCTTTTTACTCTTGCCAGAACTTCCATACCTTCCACACAGAAGGGTGATAAAAGCTTTAGTTGGGTAAAACACTAAGAAAAACATATGTAAATGTGAACAAAAGGCAGAATTTCCATTAGTAAATAAAAATGAACCATACTAGGAACCCAGGAATAGCAGGTTTGTTCACTTAGCAATTTTAGTTCACTTTCTATGGACACAGTTCATGGATACAAAACACTTCTTTGTGTTAAAAATCAGGAAAATTAGATTTATATAAACTTTTATATCAGTGGAAAGTATTTTTAGTCTCTTATTGCATTATTTTTTAAAAACTGAAATATTTAGTAAAATCACCCTTTCTTTTACAATTGGAAAAAGTAAGCAATATAAATGAAATATCCAGTCTCACTTGCATGTAAATTAACAGATTTTGAGTACAAAATTTGTTAAGTACAAATTATCTTAATAGCTCCAGGATTGGGGGGAGGGGAGGAAGAACTGTGAGCTTCCAAATTTAGTTTTTATCTTTGTATGCAAATCCAAACTTTCAAGGATTCTTCAAAGGTCTGGGTTTCACTTACTCTTGTATTGAATACTTCAATTAATATTTAACTCTATGGATGCAGAAGATGCAGCTCCCTCCCCCCACCTATTTTTTTTTTTTTTTGAGGAGACTCACAATTCTAAATATAAGAAAAGCTTCTTAAATGAAGAAATGAGAAAATAAAGGATACTGATCTGCTAGTATCTGCTGCAAATAGTGCACTGACTGAGTTCTTTAGGAACCTCAAAGAATGTATAGGAGGGACATTTGTTCCTAGCTTAAAGCATAAATATGTGGAGTGGTAGAGAAAAGATGAAGATGTAACTTGTCAGAAAGCAAACCAAAAATAAGGTACAGCTTTGAAACTACTGGATGACTTCAAAAATAATCATTAACTGAAAACTTTAATCAAAAAGCAGTTAAATATTGACATTTTTTTGAGTTTATGTAAAAGTCAAATGATATTATAAGAACTGAAAAAAAATAAGGTTTTTAGGAAGATATGTGACAAAAACCAAAAATTCTGGCTTTTAATTTTTACTCAAAAGTCTTTTTAAAATCAATTCTCAGTAAAAGGTCTGATAAACAGAAATCCCAAACAACTAAATTCTTGTTATTTATATACAGATTAATAATCTTATAATATTATTAAATATGCCATAATAGCACATAGTTTGATAAATGGCTCCTGACACTTGCCTAAATTTTAAAAAATGTGTTCCTAATATGATACATCAAGATTACTGTTTATTCAAACTATGCCTTGTAATAATATTTTCCATAATTAAATTATGTAGCTGATTAACAAAGTGAGAGGACAGAGAAATTTATGTGGGCTAGCTGTATTTATTGTTCATCCTTTATTTTTTAATACAAAATTTCCATGTTTTATTACCATAATGTAAAAACACTGGCTCATCTTTCATTTTGTTGAAGAGGTATTTCCACACATTCTCTGTAACAAATTGATCAGAATTCAACTATGATGTAAAATATCATGACAGTCATATGTGATTGTATTGGAATGAAATATACACAAAATATTTTTGTATTGCTTTTAAAATTAGTTAAAATGTAACTATCATCTCTTTTAATGTTACTATTTGTAATAGGGAAAGGCAGATCTATTTATTTCTATGATTATGCACATATGTGAATATGTGAGAGATGAGCCTAAAATTAAAACAAAAAGCTTCCATATGCTGTTTCTTCATGCCTAGCCCCACTCTTTTCTTCCTTATATTTCAGGTGGTTAAGTCTACTCAGTGCCTTATTTCTTATTTAAAATTGGGACACCTGTTCTCATAAATGTAACTTTCTTTTCCAGCTTTTTTAAAAAAGTAGTTCTATTTCTGAATGTTTTACACATATACACACAGACACAGACACACACACAGACACACACACACACACACACACACATATCTTTGTGAGGCCACCACTCAACCTAAGAACTGGGACATTACCAATACTTCTGAAATGATCTTTATACTCTTATCATATTTATACATGACCAGAACATATAAATATAGTTTTATTGTTTTGAATTTATATAAGTGGAATCATGTTGTATACATGATTAGAAATAGATTTTTTTCACATATATATATAAGATTTACCCATATTATACTATGTATTCCCGGCTTATTCATTTTCATCAATATGTACTCTTTTACTTTGTGAATAAATGCAATTTTATATTTTTATTTTTCTTACATTGGCTATTTGGCCATTTTATACAGTGGATTGAATAGTGTCTTCCCAAAATGTGAACCTGGAACCTTAGAATGTGACCTTAACTGCAAATAGATTTCGGCAAGATAAAAATTGATTAAGGATCCTGAGAAGAAATTATCCTGGATTTAGAGTGAACCCTAAATCCAATGACTGGTGTCCTCATTAGAAAAGAAGACAATGAAGAGACAAGAGAAATGAAGTCATGTAAAGATGGAGAGGAAGATGCTGGTGTTCTGTTGTCTGAAGTCAAGGAATGTCAGGAAATGCCACAAGCTGGAACACACGAAGGATGCTCCCTAAGAACCTCTGGAAGTAGCATTACCTTGTCCAAACAGTGATTTCAGATTTCTAATTTTCAGAAATGTGACAGTACAAATGTCTCCTGCTTTAAGCCCTCACTCTATCCTATATAACTCTTTAATCTCTATTTTATTTTGTTCACCTTTCTGAGTCTCTGGGATTCACCCTGATAGCTCCTTTGGGTTTGTTTTCCTGCACAGGGGATAATTTTAATCCTATCTTTAGAGGTATTTCATCTGATAGTGCACCATTTTAGTGAATTGTAAATTTCAATAATTTCATATGTTTTTTCTTCAATTTGCCATGCATTTTATTCTTTCCTTTTCTTGATAATGTTTATTATTCTTTGCATTATTTCTTATATGCATAGCTATTTAATGTTCTGCACCTAATAATTTAAAGATTTAAATTCCATGGGATTTCTTACTTCTCCTGGCTCTCCAGTGTCACTTTGTGTTATTATCATTTGTGTTCCAAAGAGCAATACTGGATTTCCAATTTTGCGTAAGGCTCTTGAAAGATACTAGTTTATCTCACTAGTCCATGCCCTTATCCTAGAGATTTTGGTGAGGATATTTATTTATTTCATTACAAAAAGAATGCTGATAGTCCATTCTCTCTCTGTCTCTCTCTCTCAGTCCTTTATTTATGTAGCTATTTATTTGTTTGCAGAATGAACCTTAAGAATAATTATGCCAACAAACTATAGAAATCTTAAATATTGCTCTTTTCTGTTATTGACTTCTTTATTAACCATGAGATTTTCATATATATCTATGTTAAATTTATTTTAACCTAAAACATATTAATATCAAAGTGAACATTAATATTGTTAAATACGTAACTTATATCCAATTTACCCAGTAGTTTTCTAGACTAGCAAACTCTGACATGATTTGCAGTTTTTTGCATCTTTGGATTATTTTAGTAGATTATGTCCCAGATGGGATATAGTATAATGGTAGGGTAAGATTATTTTATTTTACGTACCAATTTACCTATTTCCCCCACCTCCAGCTCTGGCCAACCACTTTTGTACTACCTGTTGCTATGACTTTGACTTTTTTGTTGTTGCTGTTTTAGATTACACATATAAGTAATACCATGTGTTATCTGGGTTTTTTTCTACCTAGTTTATTTCACTAAACTTAATGTTTTCCAAGTTCACCCATGAAGTGGCAAATGACAGGAGATTTTATATATATATATATATATATTATATATATATATATATATAAAATTTTTATATATGCACACACACAGACATACACACATATATAAGCATTTCTTGATCCATTCATCTATTGGTGAACACTTAGGTTGTCCCCATACTTAGGCTACTGGGAATAATGTTGTTGGCTTTATGGGAGTATATATATCTCTTTGAAATAATGATTTTGTTTCCTTTGGATATATATCCACAGTGGGATTGCTGGATCATATGATATTACTATTTTTAATTTTTTGAGGGCTCTTCATACTATTTTCCATAGTGACTGTGCCAATTTACATTCTTACCAACAATGCACAAGGGTTCTTTTCTCTACATCCTTGTTAACACTTCTTTCTTGTCTTTTTGTTAAGGGATACCCTAACAGTTGTAAGGTGATATATCATTGTGGTTTTGATTTGAATTCTCCTGATGATTAGTGATGTTGAGCACCATTTTGTCTATATGTTGGCCATTTGTATATCTTCTTTGGAAAAATGTTCTGTTTGGGTATTCTGCCCATTTTTAAATTGGATTATTTTTTATTTTGCTGTTTGGTTGTATGAGATCCATGCATACTTTGGATATTAATCCCTTATCAGATATATGGCTTGCAAATATTTATTTCCATTCTATGGGTTGAATTTTCACTTTGTTTATGTTATCTTTTGTTGTGCAGAAGCTTTTTAGTTTGATGTAGTCACACTTGTTGATTTTTGTTTTTGTGCTTTGTTTTGTATCAAATACAAAATATTATTGTCAAGACTAATGTCAAAGAATTTATCCCCCTGCTCCATGTTTTCTTGTAGGAGTGTACCAGGTAGGTGTTATGTTCAACTCTTAATTCATTTATTTTTGTGTATGTGTAAGGTAAGTGTCCACATTCATTTTCATGTGACTGTTCAGTTTTCCCAACATTTATTGAAGAGACCATCCTTTCCCCATAATATATTCTTAGCTACTTTGTTGAAGATTATATATGGTTGGGTTTATTTCTGGGTTCTCTGTTCTGTTCCAATGATCTGTGTTTACTTTTATGCCAATACCAAATTATTTTGATTACTATAGTACTATAGCTTTGTAATATAGCTTGAGATCAGGAAGTTTGACGCATCTAGCTTTGTTCTTCTTAAAATTGCCTTGGCTACTTGGATTTTTTTTGTGGTTCCATACAAAACTTAGAATAGTTTCTTTTTTTCTTCTTCTATTTCTTTGAAAAATGCCATAAAAATTGCACTGAGTCTTTAGAATGCTATAATAGGGACATTTTAACAATATCAATTCTTCCATCCATGAGCATAGAGTATCATTTCAAGTGTGTATGTGTGTGTGTGTGTGTGTGTGTGTGTGTGTGTGTGTGTATTTCTTTCACCAGTGTTTTATGGTAATCAGTGTGCAGGTCTTTTACCTCCTTTGTTAAAGTTATTCTCAGTAATTTAATTATTTTTAATGCAATCGTGTGATTATTTTATTTCTTTTGATAATAACTTGTAATTAGTGTATAAAAACACCACAGATTTCTGTATGTCATTTTGTATACTGCTATTTTACTGAATTCATTTATTATTTCAAATTATTTTTAATGCAGTTTTTTATATTTTCTATATAGAGTATCATGTCATCTGGAAAGAGGGTCATTTCTCTTCCAAATGGGATGACTTTAATTACTTTTTCTTACCCAATAGTTGTCACTAAGACTTCTAATGCCATGTTAAATAAAAGTGAAAAGAGTGGGCATCCTTGTCTTATTCCAGATCTAAGAGGAAAAGCTTTCATTGTTTCACCATTGGGTGTGATATTAGCATTATGCTTATCATCTTGGGCCATTATCATATTGCGATACAATCCCTTTATACCTACTTTGTTAACAGTTTTATCATAAAATGTTGAATTTTGCCAAATGCTTTTTGTATCTATTGAGATGTTCACATAATTTTTATCCCACATTTTAAAATATATGGTATATCACATTGATTTACAGATGTTGAACCATCCTTGAATTACTGGGATATATTCATCAGATAATGATATATAACTTTTTTTTTGTACTTTTAAAATTTGGTTTGCTGATATGTTGTTGAAGATTTTGGCCTCTGTGTCATCTGGGCTATTGGACTATAATTTTCTTGCAGTGACCTTGTCTGATTTTGGTGTCAGATACTCATGGACTCATAAAATAATTTTTGAAAGTATTTACTCCTGTTTTATTTTTTTGGAAAAAGTTATAGAAAGACTGGTATTCATTCTTCTTTAAATGTTGTTAAAATTTATCAGTGAAACTATATGGTCCTTGAATTTTGTTTGTTGGGAGTTATTTGATTACTAATTCAATCCCCTTACTAATAATGTAACTGTTCAGATTTTCCATTTCTGCATGATTCCATCTTGCTAACTTGTGTATTTTTAGAAATTTATCCATTTCTTCTAGGTTGTCTAACTTGTTGCACATAATTGTTCATAGTAGTCTCTTAAGATCTCTGTATTTCTGTGTTATCAGTGTAGTGACTCTTCCTTTATTTATAAATTTATTTATTGAGTCCTCATTTTCTACACCTTAGTAAATGTAGCTAATGGTTTGTCTATTTTGTTTATTAAAAAAAAACTTTACTTTTTCTTTTTTTAATAATTTTTAATTTTTTATAAACATATATTTTTATCCCCAGGGGTACAGGTCTGTGAATCACCAGGTTTACACACTTCACAGCACTCACCAAAGCACATACCCTCCCCAGTGTCCATAATCCCACCCCCTTCTCCCAAACCCCCTCCCCCCAGC
>NC_081561.1:121450542-121560179 GCF_022355385.1 Mustela nigripes | reverse complement strand
GACAGCTTTGTAATAGAGCTTGAAGTCCGGAATTGTGATGCCACCAATGTTGGCTTTCTTTTTCAATATCCCTTTGGCCACTCTGATCTTTATCATTCTTTCCTTCTCCTAACTTTTGCTGTAGTTTGTTTTTCTTTTTCTAATTCCTTGTGATATAAATTTGGGTTGTTTGAGATCTTTTTTTTTTTAATTAATGTAGGCATTTATTGCTATAAAATTCTCTCTTAAAACTTCTTTTGCTTTATCCCATAAGAAAACACAGGGCTTAAACTACATGTTAGACCAGATAGACCAGAACAAACATATATAGAATATTCCAACAACCAGTAGAACACCTATTCTTCTCAAGCACACATGAAACAATCTTCACGATTCATCAAGCTAGGCCACAAATGTCTTAATAAATTCAAGAAGATCAACATCTTATCAAGCATCTTTGCTGACCACAATGGCATGGAACTAGAAATCAATTATAAGAAGAAAAAGGGAAAAAAAAACCCAAATATGTGGAGATTAAACAATATGCTTCTGAACAAACAATGGGTCAAGGAAGAAATTAAAAGAAATATCAAGGGGTGATTGGGTGGCCAAGCTGGTCAAGCAATTGACTCTTAGCTTCCACTCAGGTCATGATCTCAGGTTTTTGAGATAGAGCCCTGAATTGGCCTTTGCACTCAACAGGGAGTCTGCTCTCCTCCCTCTCCCTTTGTCTCTCCCTATGCCCCACCATCCTGCTTGCATGGTCTCTCCCATTCTCTCTCTAAAAGAGAAATAAATAAATCTTTAAAAAAAATCTAGAAACATAATTTCTCAGTCACTTTTATAATTTTGTAAGTCTTAGGTATTACAAATGTGAAATAATTGTCTTTTCCTCCCTTCCATCTTTGTGGAGGCAAAATGAACTTCCTTCATTTTGAGCTTCAAATCAGAATTCACTTTATAATAGAAATAACGTAATGAATGACTGTTAGCTCCATAGAATGATTAGGTATATTAATATCCACAGTAATTTTATGGACAACCATAAAAACTTTCCAACAATTCATAAAATCCTTTTCTAGTCCAAGTATTTTTCAAACTATAATTTGTATTTTGGGGAATATAATAAATATATATGTAAATGCAGTTTTGTTGAGTACTTATGAGTGCAATAAATTTACTTATTATTGTACATAGTTCTAACTATTTATAATCTGTAATTTAATGTAAATGAATATAAGCAATGTCAATAATTTTAGTTCTAATTAATTGTCAATAATTCTGGTTATATAAGAAATGAAAGGCACAAAAATGTGATATTGCTGGTAAATATACTATACATCATCAATATATACTTAGCTTCTCATTTCCAAGATATCATAATAAACACTAATTTTTAAATAAACTACAAAATGCATCGAGTCCTACAGTAAGTGAAATATACATAAGCTAAGTTAAAACTTTTTATCATTCATTTATATCAGAAAAACATCACCTTTTTATGATTTTTTTTAATTTTTATTTTTTATAAACATTTAATATATTTTTATCTCCAGTGGTACAGGTCTGTGAATCGCTAGGTTTACACACTTCACAGCACTCACCATAGCACATACCCTCCTCAATGTCCATAACCCCACCCCCCTTCTTGCAACCCCCCTCCCCCCAGTAACCCTCAGTTTAAACATCACCTTTTGATATTTAAAGTAACCAGGGATTCAAAAACATATGTATGGACTTTAGTTCTTACTTGATTAATTTTTATCAGTTAATTGAAATTTTAGTTCATATGTTTCTGTGTATCATGTAATTGAAATTCTGTTTATATAAACTAGTGACCCTTGACAGCAGCTAGTATGTTTAATTTTATTTACTTAGATTTGCATATTTCTCACGCTGTACAAGAACTTGTTTACATAGTCAAATTCCATATAAAAATAATTTTAGGTGGTAGAATTTATTTCCATGAAGAATAAAGCAAATTTTAAGTTTAAATATTTATGCTTATAAGTTATATCCCAAGGAGTCACAGCTGTTAAGTTGAAGACTTAGGCAGTGAAACCATAGTTTCTGAAAACAAACCCAGTCATTTGGCCTCCAGCTAACTTTAAAGGTTTATCACTTTGTTAATTTGCATATAATGTTATTCCTAGAAATGTACTACACGGGTACAGTAAATGAAATTTAAAACAAGCCAAAAATTTTAGTAACATCTAGAAACTTTGCCTTTTTGAGAAAATTACTCCCTTAAATATAGAAGTAGATAATAGTTACATGTTTTCCCTCAACCCAGTAATTATTATTATTATTCAGTAATAGCATCATAAAATTTCTACCTCTATCAAAATTCGGTTTCATTATGCAAAGCAAATACAGCACATACATTTTTCAAAATTGTGAGTACATATAGTGAGCACTTTTGCTTTTATGGTGAGTGGAGATAGCATAGCCAACTATCAAAAACAGCTATTGTCCTTCAGAGATCTGAAGATAAAGATTTAGAAGACTATATGTATCACTGGCACCCCAACATGAATGACAAATGGACATAGCTGTGTTTATATGAATGTTATTTTGCTACTAAATACTTTATGCTTTAACTGTTCTCTCAAAAGACAGGAAAAAAACATAGTTACCTTTTTAAAATTCTATCTTAATTTTTTGTTGTTGTTATATAGAAATGGATGACACTAGTGATAAGTTAAAAAGAAAGAGCTCCTGTTTCCAAGGTAACCAATCTAAATTAATAGCAGGCCTACAGAACTTCATGTTCAGAATATAATGTAAAAGGTTCAATCTGTAGTTCAGAAATGAAAGCCAAAATTACTATATTTTTGGATTCGTTTGGAAACATTTTTAAATTTCAAAGTTTCAGCTGAGAATTTTAATTTGGATTAGGCAGTAATATTTCTTTTCTGAAAGAGAAACATTTTCTTTCTTTTTTTCTTTTAGAGAAAGAGAGAGCATTCATGTGCATGAGTGGGGCAGGAAGGGACAGAGGAAGAAGGAGAGAAAGAGGATCTTAAACAGGGTTCACGGCCAGCATCGAGCCCTGGGAGGGGCTCAAACTCACAACCCTGATATCATAACCTGAGCCAAAATCAAGAGATACTTAACCAACTGAGCCATCCAGGTGCTCCAAAGGAGAAATATTTTCTGACTAAATTTCAGATTGATGCAGAAATTCCACTGGTTAATCTCTATAATTTCATTATCTCTATACAACAGAATATGATATAAGCATATAGTAATTCTCCAATGAACTATTCTGATGGAGAACTAACCCTTATTGCCCCAAAGACATTGTGAACTCTTATATGCACATTTTTCTCTTTTCTTTTTCTTTCTTTTTTTTTCTCTGCTTACTTCTTTGTTTTTTTTTCTTCTTTCCTTCCCTTCCTTCTGTCTTTTCTTCCATCTTTCTTTTTCTTTCATCTATCTGTTTATGTATCTTTCTATCCAACCACATAGTATGTGTGAGAGAGAACTCACTGAGTTACTGAGAGAGAACTTAAATTTGCCCATAAATGTTCATTAAATTGACTGAGGTAACAAAATGTTAGTATGCCAACAACTGTGAGAATTCTTATACCTCTTTCACCTCATTTCATATTTTTTCACTTTTCTGATGTAGTGCACATGTGGTATTTCTTTCTCCTATAGCATTTATTACAGTGCTGAAATACTTGGGGTAAGTTCAAATAAATATCACATGTGATGTATTTTAATTATAAACCAAATTTGATCCTTTCATAATATGGATGAATAAATGTAACAGTGCAAATGTGTGAAGGACCCTAAAGATCTTACTGTACAACTTGGCTTTTAAAAATTTACTTTTAATATTTCTAAAATAATATCATTATGTAATGTAATTAAGCTGCAGATTCCATTTTAATTTCTTCTGAAATATTTATGTACTGTTATCATGAATACTCTATAACTCATTTAAAGCTAATTGTTAAATTTATTATTCATTGATTAATTCATTATTAATAGACAATATACATTCAAATGGCTAAATATTTTTGAAAGAAAAAACACACAAAAATTGCCCCAAAGCTCAACATGAACATGGTAGCCTCTAATGAATAAAGCTTTCAGTAAGGGGTGAGGGAGATGATCACTGAGTACTAAGCAAGATATGATTAAAAGATTTAAAGGTTACTAATAGTATTAATTATATCGGATAATATATTTTAAACTTATGAATGGTGTAAGAATTCATTCTATAAAATATTGCTTGACTTTAAGTATTTAATTTACTTCATTCTTTTGCAATAAAACTATGTTGATACATTTTAAAAATTGACAACAGTAGGTGTTGACAAAGATGGAAATGGAATCTTATAAATTGCTGATGGGAGTGTAAAACAGTACTGCTTTTAAAAATTGCTTATCTGTGGGGTGCCTGATTGGCTTAGTGGGTTAAAGTCTTTGCCTTCAGCTCAGGTCATGATCCTAGGGTCCTGGGATCAAGCCCCACATCGGGCTCTCTGCTCAGCAGGGAGCCTGCTTCCCTCCTCTCTCTCTGCCTGCCTCTCTGCCTACTCGTGATCTCTGTCAAATAAATAAAATAAAATCTTTTTAAAAATTTCTTAGCTGTTTTTTACATTAATTCTACACTTACAATTAATGTGATTTAGCAATCCCACTCTTAGGTGTTTTAGAAAGGGAAATAACACTACATGTTCTGACAAATTCTTGTATAAGAAGGTTCTTAACATCCTAATTTCTTAAAGTCCCAAACTGAAAACAACTGAAATGTCCCTTAATAGGTAAATGAAAAAAATGATTTATCTATGCAATAGAATATGCTTAGCGTAGAGAAGAATTATTGATTCAGACAAAAAGAATGAATATTGAACAGTATTATATTGAGAAAAAGAAGCTACCACTGGGTCAGAGTAGGGGCAGGATCTCTGATTGACTATAAGAGGCATGAGGAAACATTCTAGGTGATGGAAACACTTAACCTGTTGTTTTGGTTGGTAGACACTTGGTGGGTATACAGACACCAAGTCCTATGAAAGTGAAAACATAAATTCTGTGTATTTTATATTATATAAATTATATATCAACTAAAACTCACAAAAAAAATCTTTTTTTAAAAAGAGCTTATTTATTTATTTGACAGATGGAGGGAGAGAGAGAGCACACAAGCAGAAAGAAAGGGAGAAACAGGCTCCCTGCTCAGCAGGGAGCCTGATGCAGGGCTAGATCCCAGGACTCTGGGATTATAACCTGAGCCAAAGGCAGACCCTTAACCAATTGAGCCACCTAGGCTCCCTGAAAAGCTTTTTTCTTAAGATTTCATTTATTCATTTGAGAGAGAGAAAGTGTGAGAGACCATGAGAAGGGAGAAGGTCAGAGGGAGAGGCAGACTCCCCATGCCCGATGCGGGACTCTATCGCAGGATTTATGACCTGAGCCGAAGGCAGTTGCTTAACCAACTGAACCACCCAGGTGCCCTCCCTAAAAAAGTTTTTAAATAGGAAAATCATGTATCACACAAAATATATGTTTATTTCTGTATACTGATGTATTTTTCAGATCATACATTCTTCTGAGATTTTTTTTGTAGAGTGATTCTCAAAGTTACAAAAATGAATTGGGAAACATAATTAAGTAAGACCAGTAAACCAGTATAATACTAGATGAAAAATGTTGAAATACAGAGCTCCAATTTCAATTTTTCACTTGGATATTAAATTTTATCTGTATATTAGTGAAATTATAACTTTTTCTCTAACTTTACTTTTTACAAAAATGTATGTAATACTTCAGGCGATATTCAGAAAGTATTTACCTTGAAAATTATTTACCTTGTATTATTTACCTTGAATTATTGGGAATGTGACTACTTCAAAAAAATTTAATTTTGGTATAATATGAATAATTATTGAATAAAAATAAATAAGCCAATACAAATAGACCTCTGAAAAAAAGGTCTTGGTTTTAAAAATCAGCTGTCTATATTAAAGATACTAGTGTATCATTTATATGCATAAGATAAATCTAAATCTAAAATAAAAATAGTATTAACTTCTACTGTACAGAGAGTTATGGGAGACTACAGAAAAGAAAACTTGATTTTCCACCTTGGGAATTAAGATACAGAAGGAAGCCTAGGTGACTCTTGACTTATGCTTGGTGAAAAATATGATACTCTAAAAATTTATATTTATCTATTTTAATATGAGAAATCAATGAGATTGGCAAATAAATTTGTTGCCTTCTGTTCCTATGCAAATAAAATTAAGATCCTTCATAGTGCATACATTATACATACCTCAGTGAGGAACATTAACATGATGTTCTGCTGTGTTTCTATGAGAAATCTCTTCTGATTTAAAAAATTTGAGATTACTTTCAATTTCGGTTTCTCTTAAAAATAAAAGAAGTAACTACTGAAGATGCTTCATTGAGATAAAAAAGATGTGATGGGATTTCACCACATATCACCATTTTTTTCTTTCCACAGAAGCTAATAAATGCAGTTGAAAAATATGTTCTCTAAAGTCATAGAGCTTGGCAGTAGTTGTCGGTCAAGTCTTCTGTTTACCATCCTTCTTTCCCAAGAGAACAGGTTGGTCTAGTCATGCAATCTCAGCAGGCCTGGGTTTCCATGGTGATAATTAATCATAATACTTACATGGCAGTTTGTGTCTAGTACTAAGACCTTTACAAATATTAACTAATTTATTCTTCCAAACATCCCTAAATGTAAGTTCTTTGTATTATTTTCAGAGATGTCAAGTGACCTACCTCAAGACATCCGGTTAGTAAGTGGTGGACAGGCTTCAATCAGGCCAACAGACTCCAGGCATTTAAACTATAGCTCCTCTGTTACATGGTACAAGGAGAGCAGTGCCTATAATAAGTGAATATGATTTGACATTAACTTGCTAAACAGTAATGGAATAGTGGAATAATTTTTTGAATAAATCTCTGCTCTTATTACATGATAATTTATTTTTGTAGATTTATATTAAATTAATTTATATTAAAAGTATTTAATCTCATGGCTTTAAAAAATATAATCAAGTAGGCCTTGTCCAAAGGAGGAGTCATTACTGATTTAGATAAAGTTCTAAAACCTATATCCATTTGTTTGGGCCACTCTCTCATTTTTTACCATTTGTCTGGATATCCCATCATTGAGCTTACTTTCCCACACTCTGTGCTGTCCATTCCTGCTATGTGGAGTCTCTTGTGATTAAACATGATTAATAAAGTTTTTATATTTGTAGTATTAGTCCTTATCACTTTTTTATTTTAGGATAACTGGCTTCAAGAAATAGTCACTAGGGGAGGAAGAGTCAAGATGGTGGAGAAGTAGCCCACTGAGGCTACTACATCAGGTAGCAGGAGATCAGCTAGATAGCTTATTTAAACATTGTAAAAACCTACAAACCCAACAGGAGATCGAAAAGAAGAAGAACAGCAATTCTAGAAACAGAAAATCAACCACTTTCTGAAAAGTAGGACTGGCAGAGAAGTGAATCCAAAGCAATGGGAAGATAGACCACAGGGGGAGGGGCCTGCTCCTGGAAAGCAGCGGAGCAATGGAGCACAAAATCAGGACTTTTCAAAGTCTGTTCTGCTGAGGGACATTGCTCCAGAGGCTAAACCGGGATGAAGCCCACACAGGGTCAGTGTGGCCCCAGGTCCTGCAGGGTCACAGGAGGATCGGGGGTGTCTGAGTGTCACAGAGCTTGCAGGTATTAGAACAGGGAGGTGGCTACAGAGACAGAGCTGATGAGTGAGCTCTCAGCTTGGAGTTACCTTGAACTGGTTGCAGTCTCAGTGAGCTCAGAGCACGGCCGGAGGCCAGCGAGATGGGAATTATGGGGCACTATTCTCTGAGAGCGCACTGAGGAGTGGGGCCCCACGCTCTTGGCTCCTCTGGGCCAGAGACTGGGAGGCCACCATTTTAATTACCATCCTCTGGAACTCTATGGAAAGCATTCATGGAACAAAAGCTCCCAAAAGCAAACCAGAGTGGATTACTCAGCCCGGCCCCTGGTAAGGGCAGTGCAGTTCCACCTTGGTCAAAGACCCTTGAGAATCACTACAACAGGCCCCTCCCCCAGAAGATCAACAAGAAATCCAGCTAGGACCAAGTTCACCTACCAAGGAGTGCAGGTTCAATACCAAAAAGAGCAGCGGAATTCCAGAGGAGGAGAAAGCAAAACACTGAACTCATGGCTTTCTCCCCATGATTCACTAGTCTTGCAGTTAATTTAATTTTTTTTTCAATTTTTTTTCTTCTTCTGCTAAATTCTTTTTTTAACTTTTACCCTTTTTTAAAAGTTTTTAAACTAGTTTATTTAATATATATATTTTTTCTTGTTTATATTTTCTTTATTCGTTTTATTTTTTTAATTGATTCTTTTTTTTTTCCTGAACCTCTTTTTATCCCCTTTCTCCCCCCCCCCCCCACGATTTGGGGTCTCTTCTGATTTTGTTAAAGCATATTTTCCTGGGGTCTTTGGCACCCTTTCAGTATTTTACATACTCCTTCATATACTCTTATCTGGACAAAATGACAAGGCGGAAAATTCACCACAAGGAAAGAACAAGAGGCAGTACCAAAGGCTAGAGACCTAATCAATACAGACATTGGTAATATGTCAGATATAGAGTTCAGAATGACGATTCTCAAGGTTCTAGCCAGGCTTGAAAAAGGCATGGAAGATATTAGAGAAACCCTCTTGGGAGATATAAAAGCTCTTTCTGGAGAAATAAAAAAAACTAAAATCTAACCAAGTCTAAATCAAAAAAACTATTAATGAGGTGCAATCAAAAATGGAGGCTCTCACTGCTGGTATAAATGAGGCAGAAGAAAGAATTAGCGATATAGAAGACCAAGTTGCAGAGAATAAAGAAGCTGAGCAGGGGCGCCTGGATGGCTCAGTGGGTTAAGCCTCTGCCTTTGGCTCAGGTCATGGTCCCAGAGTCCTGGGATTGAGCTCCACATTGGGCTCTCTGCTGAGAAGGAAGCCTGCTTCCCCCTCTCTCTCTGCCTGCCTCTCCGCTTACTTGTGATCTCTGTCTGTTAAATAAATAAAAAAAATTAAAAAAAAGAAGCTGAGCAAAAGAGGGACAAATAGCTACTGGAACAGGAGGGGACAATTCGAGAGGTAAGTGACACCATAAGACAAAAGAACATTAGAATAATTGGGATTCCAGAAGAATAAGGAAAAGAGAGGGGAGCAGAAGGTATATTGGAGAGAATTATTGGAGAGAATTTTCCTAATATGACAAAGGGAACAAGCATCAAAATCCAGGAGGCACAGAGAACCCCCCTCAAAATCGAAAAGAATAGGTCCACACCCCATCACCTAATAGTAAAATTTGCAAGTCTTAGTGACAAAGAGAAAATCCTGAAAGCAGCTCCGGAAAAGAAGTCTGTAACATAAAATGGTAAAAATATTAGATTGGCACCAGACTTATCCACAGAGACCTGGCAGGCCAGAAAGAGCCTGATATATTCAGAGCACTAAACGAGAAAAACATGCAGCCAAGAATACTATATCCAGCTAGGCTATCATTGAAAATAGAAGGAGAGATTAAAAGCTTCCAGGACAAACAAAAACTGAAAGAATTTGCAAACACCAAACCATATCTATAGGAAATGTTGAAAGGGGTCCTCTAAGTAAAGAGAGAGCCTAAAAGTAGTAGATCAGAAAGGAACAGAGACAATACACAGTAACAGTCACCTTACAGGCAATACAATGGCACTAAATTCATATCTCTCAATAGTTACCCTGAATGTTAATGGGCTAAATGCCCCCATCAAAAGACACAGAGTATCAGAATGGATAAAAAAACAAAACCCATCTATATGTTTGCTACAAGAAACTCATTTCAGACCCGAAGACACCTCCCGATTTAAAGTGAGGGGGTGGAAAACAATTTACCATGCTAATGGACATCAAAAGAAAGTAAGGGTGGCAATCCTTATCAGATTAATTATATTTTAAGCCAAAGACTATAAAAGATATGAGGAAGGACAGTATATCATACTCAAAGGATCCATCCAACAAGAAGCTCTAACAATTTTAAATATCAATGCCCCTAATGTGGGAGCAGCCAACTATATAAACCAATTAATAACAAAATCAAAGAAACACATCAACAATAATACAATAATAGTAGTAACTTAATATTGTAATACAATAATACAATAATAACACTCCCCTCACAGAAATGGACAGATCATCCAAGCAAAAGATCAACAAGGAAATAAAGGCCTTAAATGACACACTGGACCAGATGGACATCACAGATGTATTCAGAACATTTCATCCCAAAGCAAAAGCATACACATTCTTCTCTGGTGCACAGGGAACATTCTCCAGAATAGATCACATTCTGGGTCCTAAATCAGGTCTCAACCAATATCAAAAGATTGGGATCATTCCCTACATATTTTCAGACCACAATGCTCTGAGGCTAGAACTCAATCACAAGAGGAAATTTGGGAAGAACCCAAATACATGGAGACTAAACAGTATCCTTTTAAAGAATGAATGGGTCAACCAGGAAATTAAAGAAGAATTGAAAAAATTCATGGAAACAAATGATAATGAAAACACAATGGTTCAAAATCGGTGAGACACAGCAAAGGCAGTCCTGGGAGGAAAATATATACTGGTACAAGCCTTTCTCAAGAAACAAGAAAGGTCTCAAGGACACAACCTAACCCTACACCTAAAGGGGCTGGAGAAAGAAGAAGAAAGAAACCTTAAACCCAGCAGGAGAAGAGAAATCATAAAGATCAGAGTAGAAATCAATGAAATAGAAAACAAAAAAACAATAGAACAAATCAATGAAACTAGAAGCTGGTTCTTTGAAAGAATTAAGATTGATAAATCCCTGCCCAGACTTATCAAAAAGAAAAGAGAAATAAAATAAAATAAAATAAAAAGAGAGAATAAAAGATAAGAGATCACAACCAACACCAAAGAAATACAAACAATTATAAGAACATATTAAGAGCAACTCTACGCCAACAAATTTGACAATCTGGAAGAAATGGATGCATTCCTAGAGACATATAAACTACCACAACTGAACCAGGAAGAAATAGAAAACCTGAACAGACCCATAACCAGTAAGGAGATTGAAGCAGTCATCAAAAGTCTCCCAGCAAACAAGAGCCCAGGACCAGACCACTTCCCAGGGAAATTCTACCAAACATTTAAAAGAGAATTAATTCCTATTCTCCTAAAACTGTTCCAAAAAATAGAAATGGAAGGAAAACTTCCAAACGCATTTTTTGAGGCCAGCATCACCTTGATCCCAAAACCAGAAAGAATCCCATCATAAAAGAGAACTATAGACCAATATCCTTGATGAACACAGATGCGAAAATTCTCACCAAAATACTAGCCAATAGGATTCAACAGTACATTAAAAGGATTATTCACCACGACCAAGTGGGATTTATTCCAGGGCTGCAAGTTTGGTTCAACATCCACAAATCAATCAATGTGATACAATAGATTAATAAAAGAAAGAACAAGAACCATATGATACTCTCAATAGATGCTAAAAAAGCATTTGACAAAGTACAGCATCCCTTATTGATCAAAACTCTTCAAAGTGTAGGGATAGAGGGCACATCAGGACTTCACAATCTGGACTTCAAGCTCTATTACAAAGCTGTCATCATCAAGACAGCATGGTACTGGCACAAAAACAGACAAATAGATCAATGGAACAGAATAGAGAGCCCAGAAATAGACCCTCAACTCTATGGTCAACTAGTCTTCAACAAAGCAGGAAAGAATGTCCAATGGAAAAAAGACAGCCTCTGCAATAAATGGTGTTGGGAAAATTGGACAGCCACATGCAGAAAAATGAAACTGAACCATTTCCTTACACCACACACGAAAATAGACTCAAAATGGATGAAGGACCTCAATGTGAGAAAGGAATCCATCAAAATCCTTGAGGAGAACACAGGCAGCAACCTCTTCGACCTCAGCCACAGCAACATCTTCCTAGGAACATCGCCAAAGGCAAGGGAAGCAAGGGCAAAAATGAACTATTGGGATTTCATCAAGATCAAAAGCTTTTGCACAGCAAAGGAAACAGTTAACAAAACCAAAAGACAACTGACAGAATGGGAGAAGATATTTGCAAACGACATATCAGATAAAGGGCTAGAGTCCAATATCTATAAAGAACTTAGCAAACTCAATACCCAAAGAACAAATAATCCAATCAAGAAATGGGCAGAGGACATGAACAGACATTTCTGCAAAGAAGACATCCAGATGTCCAACAGACACGTGAAAAAGTGCTCCACAACACTCGGCATCAGGGAAATACAAATCAAAACCACAAGGAGATATCACCTCACACCAGTCAGAATGGCTAAAATTAACAAGTCAGGAAATGACAGATGCTGGAGAGGATGTGGAGAAAGGGAAACCCTCCTGCACTGTTGGTGGGAATGCAAGCTGGTGCAACCTCTCTGGAAAACAGCTTGGAGGCTCCTCAAAATATTGAAAATAGAGCTACCCTACTTCCCAGCAATTGCACTACTGGGTATTTAACCTAAAGATACAAACATAGTGATCCGAAGGGGCACATGCAACCGAATGTTTATAGCAGCAATGTCTACAATAGCCAATGTCTACAAAACTATGGAAAGAACCTAGATGCCCATCAACAGATGACTGGATAAAGAAGAAGTGGTATATAAACACAATGGAATACTATGCACCCATCAAAAGAAATGAAATCTTGTCATTTGTGACAACATGGATGGAACTAGACAGTATCATGCTTAACAAAATAAGTCAACTGGAGAAAGACAACTATCATATGATCTCCCTGATATGAGGAAGTGGAGATGCAACATGGGTGGTTAAGGATGTAGGAGAAGAATGAATGAAACAAAATGGGATTGGGAGGGAGACAAACCATAAGTGACTCTTAATCTCACAAAACAAACTGAGGTTTGCTGAGGGGAGGGGGTTTGGGTGAGGGGGGTGAGATTATGGACATTGGGGAGGGTATGTGCTATGGTGAGTGCTGTGAAGTGTGTAAAGCTGTGATTCACAGACCTGTACTCCTGGGGATAAAAATACATTATATTTTTATAAAAAAGAAAAAGAAAAAGAAACAGTCACTAGTTTCTAAGCACCTGGAGGAAAAATGCTATCATCTGGTTTAGAACATTTTTTCCAGGATATAGCATGGTACTCAGTATATAATGGGCCCTCAATAAATGATGTAAAATGAATCTATAAATTAAATAAATGTATGAATCAATTAATTAGTTAAATAGTTTTCTCAGTTTAGAGTCAATATTTAAACATAGTTGATCAGTTAGCTGATATCAATAAGCTGATTATTGGTCATCTCAAAGATCATTGAGCTATTTCCTTAAAAAATAAATTTGTTTCAGTCACAGCCATCTGTTACTTTTTTGCTATTTCATATATCATTAACAACTTCACTAAAATTTATCCCCAATGGCTTGATAAACTAATAACTAGAAAAATCTAGAACAAGGTTCATGTCTATATGTTATTCTATAAGTTTTTTGTTAAAAAAAATGTATTGAGATATCCTTGACTCTAAAAAACTGTGACTATTTAAAATATATAACTAGATAAATATTTACACATGTGTACCTATGAGATGACTTCTAAAATCAAGATTATGTAAGATTTTGTGACAATTTATAAAAATGTTAATTGTACTCATCTCAATTTGATATCCCATTGGACAACAGTGTTAAATACTCTACATTTCAGCAGTATGCAATTACTTCTGCCTTAATTACCTGCATTAAAGTCATTTCCTATTTGTGACAAATCTGTTTGCTTGTGTGTGTATATATAAAACATTAAAACGTGAATAAGGCTAAATAGCATATACATGTTTACCACACTTCAGAAGTTTGAAGTGTAATTTCTTCCTTTAGAAAGTTATTTCTTTTTAAATTTTTTTCTTCCTTTTTAAATTTTTATCTAAGAACATTACATTGTTTTGTGGTCTCTATTATATATTATTTATCTATGTATCTATTATATCTAGATATCTAGACATATATAAAGCTAATATAAATAAATAATAAATACTTCAATATAAATAATATATAAGTATTAAAATAAATGTATAAAAATATAAATATAAATTAATATATATAATATGATGATAAGTATATATTTCTTTCCATTTCAGAAGGAAATTGTCCATCCCCATTACAGGCCAATTATGACAAAATTTAACACTTTTTATTGTTTAATACTCTTTTAACCAAAAGTTAAGCATTTCATGAAACTTCCTTCAAAAAGATGAGTATATGCCATCACATTCTGGGCATTTCTTTATATTAAATCATCAATTATGTGCAAAATTTTTTCCCATTTCATAATAAAAACAGAAAAAATAGTCCTAGAACTTGACTAATTTCTATATAACTGAAGTAATCTTATTAGGGAAATTTTTCTCAATTTGTAGATTAAAAATAGTAAATAAAAGAACAAATGAATAGACTTACAAAGATATAACAGAGAATCTAATATATGTATTTATCTATTACTCCAACCACAAACTCTAATGCATTATGTATATCCTGAAGGATGAATAAATTTAACATGATTAAATTCTAATGGGCAAAACTTTATATATATATTTTATATAAATATATATTATATAAATAACATATATAAAGTTTATATATCTATAGATATAGATATAGATTTTATAAGGTAAAGCTAACACTCAGCAGAAAATTTTCAAGTACATTCAATGTAGATATGATATGAAAAACATTCTACTTATGTATCTGTGTGCTGGCTTAAACTTCTTTTCACCTCCCTTCTTTCCTGGTCTCCCTATTGTTATTGCCAACACATAAAAATAAACAGGAGCTTCAGTTCTTGACGGTCCTTATGTCTGTTTTTTATTCTCAGCTTATCATCCTAATCCTTTCTTTGTAATTTTATCATCATTTTCTGAAGCCAATTGTGATAGGAAACAGCATTTTGGATTTAGGTGGGGAAAAGATTAACGAATACAGAGAAAGCTTTCATGTGGATAATCTGAGAGAGTGGGAGCATGGAGAAAGTAAACAAAGATAGGGCATCTAAATGTGACTGTGACAGTCACATTTTAAGTTATCCTGATTACTACAGTGTATTTAAGCCAAAGCAAAGATTTGTATTTGTTCAATTTCACATTTATCATAAAGAGCTTTAAGGAAGTTTACTTATCAAGCAATGTCTAAAAGTTTTCTCTCATTTAAATATACTGGGGAAATGAAGAAGAATCAAATTTAAGAAAGAAATTACATAGGTCTATCAAGAAGGCATTTTTGAGCATAAGTTTAATATGAATAAAATAAGTAAAGGCTTTATTTCTTTAATATGGGAGGGACTCAGAGTTTCTCTAGGTTTTGTGATGTCAAGCAACAGGGTACTCCAAACTATACCAATTAGATAAAAATATTTTTTAATTATCCTTTTAAAGCTTTATTTGTAAATAGATTTTATTCTTATTGTATGAGCATGCCATGCATTCATAGTTACCTAGAGTAAGATAAAATTGGAAATAAATGAATATGAATATGATAGAAGGGATCCATAAAAAGGTTGAATGAATTTGAGTCATTAATACAAAGAAGTGAAGTGGCTGCCCTCTTCTTTAGAATGATATTATGATAACAAACTGCAGCAATGATATGGTAATAAGAATACAAATTAATATTTATGAATCACTACGTGCCAGAAGTTTTTCTATTTCATGTGTATTAACTGTTTATCTTCCCAGTTTTGTTGAGACATAATTGACATATAACATTCTTTCAGTTTAAGGTATACAAATAATGATTTTATATATACATATATTGTAAAATAATTAACACAGTAAGTTTAGTTAATATCCATTACCTCACAGTTACAATTATTGTATGCACGTGATAAAAGCTTTTAAGTTCTACTCTCTTAGCAACTTTGAAATACAAAATACAATGCTGTTAACTATAATCAAAATACTGTACACTATGTCTCGTGGACCTATTTATCTAATAATTAGAAGTTTGACTTTTGGCGACCATTATCTAATACCACCACTCCGCACCCACCACATTTGACAATAGCTGATCTGTTCTCTGTTTCCATGAATTGTTTAGAATTTACATATAAGTAAAATTCCACGGTATTTGTCTTTGACTTTTTTCACTTAGCATAATGCCCTCAAGGAACATCTATGTTGTCCCAAATGGGAGGATTTCCTCCTTCTGTTTTATGCAATAAACCTTCACATATACATGTATATATATATATATGATGGTATATAGTAGATATAGAAATAGATTATAGATATAGATGATATAGATATAGATACAGATTTATTTTTTACTTTTACATTCAATGGACACTTAGATTGTTTCCATGTCTTTCCTATTGCAAATTGCCTACTAGAATAAATACGAGGATGCAGATATCTCCTTGACAAAGTGGTTTTGTCTTCTTTGACTATATACCCAGAAATGGAACTGCTGGATCATATGGTAGTTGTATTATATTTTGAGGAGCTTCCATAATTTAAAAAATAATTATTAACATATAATGTATTATTAGCCCTAGAGGTACAGGTCTGTGAATCACCAGGTTTACACACTTCACAGCACTTACCATAGCACATACCCTTCCCAATGGCTTCCATATTTTTGTGCACTGTGGCTACACCAATTTACATTACGACCCACAATGCACAAGATTCCCTTTTCTCCACAACCTTGACAATATTTGTTATATCTGGTCTTTTTGATGGCAGCCATTCTAAAAGGTGTGAGGTGATATCTTAATGTGGTTTTGATTTGCATTTCCCTGATGATTAGTGGTGTTATGCCCCTTTTATGTACCTGTTGTTCATTTATAGGTCTTCTTTGGAAAAATGTGTCTTCAGCTCCTCTGTGCTTCTTTTTTTTTTTTATTAAGTTGTGTGTGTGTGTGTGTGTGTGTGTGTTTAGCAAATTATAAAAGTTATATATTTTTCATATTAATGCCTATCAGATACATGATTTAGAAATGTTTTCCTCCCATTCTTTGGTTGACGTTTCATTTTGTTGATGGTTTCTTTTGTTGTGCAAAGATTTTTTATTTGATATAGTTCTGCTTGTCCATTTTTAATGTTGTTGCCTTTGCTTTTGGTGTCAAATCCAGAAAAATCATTGTCAAGTCCAGTGTAAAACTTATCGCCTATGTTTTCTTCTAGGAGTTTAATGGTTTCAGATCTTACATTCAAGTCTTCAGCCCACTTTGAATTGTTTTCTGCATATGGTGTAAAACAGGGATCTAGTATCATTCTTTTGAATGTAGTTGTCTCATTTTTCCAACACACTTTATTTGAAGAGACTCTCCTTTCCCCATTGTATATTCTTGGCTGCTTTGGAGGATACAACTCTTTTTTTTAAATTTTCATAATAATCTAAAAAGTATTACTGTCTTCACCCTCACTTTAAAAATAAAGAAACATGGGCATAGAAATATTGACTAACTTGCTTAAGATCTTAACAACATCTAGGATGTAGTAGAAAAAGACTTTAAACCCATAAAGTTCACTGTGAGTCTGTCTTACCACTATGATGCATCAATTCCCATTCCTTAGTTTTATCATTTCTTTATAAGGTGTTATGTTTTCCTTTATTAACAAATAAATCTTTCTCTGTCCCACTTTCAACAAAGTCTTATAATCCTATGTATGTATTTCGTGGCTTCCAGTGTATTTTGTTCTAGTGCCTTCCAAAGCAAGCTTACCATATGATCTCTACTATCTAAGCCAAGCCCAACACTTCAGACTTGTATTTCAATACTTTCTTCTAAACATATAATGCTCTAGTCATTCTGGACTACTCTGTGTTCAAAAAATGGATCAGTATGACTACTCAAAACATGCATTCATGATATTCTTTCAATCTATCATGTTTGTTTCCATTTGGCTTACCAAAACATAGCTTACTACTTAACTTAGCACAAATGTCATTCCTCTGAATTTTTTTCTAGACACCTGTGTCAGATTTAGTTGTTCCCTTTCTGATTCTAGCCTTTCATCTTACATCTTTTTTAAGATTTTATTTATATATTTGACAGACAGAGATCACAAGTAGGAAGAGAGAGAGAGAAGCAGGCTCCCTGCTGAGCAAAGACCCCCGATGTGGGACTCGATCCCATAATCCTGAGAACATGACCTGAGCCAAAGGCAGAGGCTTAACCCACTGAGCCGCCCAGGTGCCCCTCATCTTATATCTTTATTAGTATACTTGTTTTATTCTTCTTTGATCATAATTTGATCTTTAAGTCTCTAAATTTTTAAGAGAATCAAATATCCTTGATGTTTTTACTTTGTGGTCTTGGAACAAATTTAATATCACCAACCACAAATAGCCAGACCCTAAATTGTACCTTCACGTCATGCTTTTTTCAGGAGCACTCACTGCCCAGGGATTATGGGAAGAAGACAGCAAGAATGAATTGTCAGTTCAATACAACTGACAGCATTTTCTCAGGGATATACTAGAACAGCCTAGTTTTAGTTCTTCACTGATAGTAAGGGGAATACAATTTTTCAAAGGCAACATGGACATATGCTCTGATGAAGGAAATCAAGAGTACAGACTGGTATCTCAGGGTTAGTAGCCAAAGGAAGCCAGTGGTTTCCATTGTGTGAAACTCAAGAGTCAGGAAAGCTGCATCATTATGTTGTGAAAATATATATTTTCTCATTTTATACATTCAACACTGTTTTAATAAAAGCACATTCAGATATTATGAAATCTTAAAAAACACTCTAAAATGTGCATTACAGCATAAAATGTATAATAATAGCAAAGAATGTACTTAAAAAGAAAAATAAGAACTTGATACAATTCATTAAAATAACTGACTATATGACAGTGTCCAGGAAACAAATAGATCAGAGGAAGTACAAGGAAAATGTGGAGACTCATGAATATATAAAGATGTAGGCTATGATTCAGTTCACATTTCTAATTATAGTAAGTTCTGCTATAATGCCTGTTTTTACATGACTTTGTTCCAATACAATTAATGTATCAAGGAAAAAAATAAATATAATGTAAATTTCTGCTTGCTCATGTGTAATTTCATCCTAGAAAAGCACTAAAAGAATGCAACCAGCTGCACCCAGCAAAGTGGAGCCTCACAGGAATATACAAAACGTGCTCACATACACATTTCAATTACCAGCTACTTTAGTTCATTGTGTACATTAGTGAGCCACACCCATGTACATCTGTGTTGTAATTTTCTCCTCCTTCTACCGATGAATTACTCATAAAATATAACCCTTTAAATGCTCACTTCTACAAACTGTCTTTATTTTCTAGATTATCATATTTACTACAGTTTTTATGTGCTTGTTAACTACTTTATACATATAAAACTGTGTCACTGTTTTTCCTTAAGTTCTTATTTTTTGTTTTCTGTGTGTTACTGTTGAGGTTTTTTTAGTATGTTTCCCCATTTTTCCAGTAAAATTACATTCTATTAAACAATTATGCATACCATAATGATTTTTAGGAATGCATATGTTGTGTTATAGTGGAACCAAATGCAAATTGTCCAGAGGAATTAGTTATTGATTCTAAAAACAGATTTCTGAATCATGTTGTAGACAACATTATTCAAGGAAAATACTCATGACTAAAATATTAAATAAAAAGGAAACACAATTTTTTTTTTCTGGTGAGAACACTTAAAATCTACTCTCTTAGTAAATTTGAAGTGTACATTATTATCAACCATAATCACTATGCTGTACATTAGCTCTCCAGAACTTATAGATCTTATTAACTGGGAATTTGTAACTTTTGATCAATATCCCCCCTTTCCTCCCAGTCCCTGGTAACTACCATTCTACTGTCTGATACTGAGTGTTTGATAGTTTTCTTTAAATTTTATATATGAGTAAAATCATGCAGTACTTATCTTTCTGTATCTAGTTTTTTTCACTTAACATAAGTCCATTCAGGTTCACCTAAAACATTCACACAAATGGAACTGGTAACTGTGTGAAGTGTTGTGTTAGTTCATACAAGATTTTTCCTCAGAGCTTATTTGTGCCACAAAAGTAGCAACTAAATGCAGCAGCCCAAAAGAAATACAGTACAGACATGAGCCGTTGGTGTTTTACTTGTTGTCTGATTAGACCATTTAATTTGGCTTGAGAATGTCCAATGAATAATGCTTCCAGATTCTCAAAAGAACCCTGTGTGTTCCCTTGGTAAATTCTCTCCCCATCTAACTATATGGGATATGTGTATTTCTTTTCTTCTTCTAGTGATCACCTTAAGTTTTCTGAAGAAACCCATATTTTATACTGTATAATCAAGTTATTTTTATCATCATGAAACATGAGAAAATTAACAAAACTAATCTCTCCCTCTCACTATCCCCCCACCTCCACCCCACCCAAGCCAAATTCCTGTTGGCAAGTTTTGGGATCACAGGAGGACCAAAGTGTGATCTTTGTAATCCTCATCATTCTAGCTGCCCCCCAAACACTCAACACTCATTTGTTGGGATATTATGTCATTCCAATCCCTGGAATCTTTCCATGGCATTCATTTGTTTTCCTTTTCAATCTTTGAAATGAAAAAGACTTATCCCACCTCTTTTTTATTTTTTTTTTCTGGAAAAGTAATATAAAAATAATTTTTCATAGAAGACCAAATTTAAAAAGCAGTATTTTCTATGAAACTATTGAATACTGGAGCTCCTGGGTGTCTCAGTTGGTTAAGTGTCTGCCTTTTGCTCAGGTCATGATCCCAGGACTCTGCGGTCTATTCTGCAGTGGGCTCCTAGTTTAGTGCGTGTGTGTGGGTGGGTGGGGTGTCTGCTTCTCCCTCTCCTTCTGCCCTCCTCCCTGCTTGTGTCCTTTCTCTCTCTCTCAAATAAATATATCTATTAAAAAATCCATTAAGTACTAACAGTTAAATCTTCCATTTCTGGAGCGATTTGATTGCCTCCATGTAGTGCAAAGACTACTAAGATTAAGAGGTTTGTTTCTTTCATCCTTGTTGACTTCTCACCCACACAGAAGTCAAAATACTAACCCCGAATCAAAAGTGCTTATCCTTCTAAAGTTATCTAAACTCACTCTCTGGGGCTTTTTTAAAACAGCAGATAAAGGAAAAATAAAAGATCACAAGTTAAAATTCTGTAGAGCATCTTCCTTCACTAAAATGGGTTTCTATAAACTCCCTGTTGAAAATGTCAACAACAAATCTCTGTGTTCTTTATTCTTTACTGATTACCCTGAAATATGATGTGACCTCTGAATCAAGCTTTTTATTTCAGGAACACTACTTCTATTATATATTCTATTATATACTGTTTAATTGTAAAAAAAAAAAAATTATCCATGTAGACTTTTTGTCTAACACTATTGTATTTGTTTGCTTTTACTTTTCTAACTGTGCTGGAAACATTCTAACTACAAGTCCTCTAAAAAGGATATTGATGTCTTCCTTCCACTATCACCTGATCTCTTTTTAAAATTTTCTTCATAAATTATGTATAAGATTTATAGTTCTAATATAAGTAGTTTGTAAAATATCTTTATCATTTTTTCTCTCTCAGAAATTAACCCAGTCACCTCAGTGAATGAGGAATTGCAATGCAATTTAATTTTGTACAAATTTTGTATGTATCTGTAACCTCAAACCATAGCATAGAAAAAAGGGCTATTAAAAATAAAGATCAATATAGGATATGAAAAGATGTTAGAAGAACTATAACTCCATGAATTGTTCTCCACAATAAAGAATACATTTGAGGGGAGTTTATGAGGGGGAAATTTTGTTGCAGTTAATGGGTGAAGAGAGTAAACAGAAATCCCCTTGCATTCACTCCTCTTTTCAATCTAAATATCCAGTTTTCATCTTGTGTCTTTTGCACCATTATAGTGATGGGTAAGTTGGGAACAGGTAACTTCTCTTTTCAGTTTCATAGGCCAGAGGCTGGAAGGAATTGTGGGCCCTAGAGGTTATATTTAATGACTTAAACTCGGAAAACTCATTAGTGTCTGGATGCCATTGAGATGATGAGGTTTTGATCTTGAGCTCGTGTTCTTGTATGATAGAATCTTAATGTATCTATCAGAGAAATAGAACCACTAGTAATACTCTTTATATATAAAGAAAATTATTTCATGGGATTGACTTAATTGGTTTTAAGTGCTGAATAGACAAGTTCAGAAACCATGGGGGAGGCTGGAATTCTCAGGCAGAGTTGAAGCTGCAGTCCACAGGCAGAGTTTCATCTTTAGACAAATCTCCCTTCTGCTTTTAAGACGTAACAATTATCTAAAATAATCTTTACATAAAGTCAACTGATTGTAGACATGAATCACATCTACAAAACACCTTCTCAGGAACACTGTGTTATTGTCTAATCAAATACTATGGATTATAACCCAGCCAACTGTACATATAAAACTGACCATCACCTTTGAGAACTTTAGGAGGAAGTTATTTTTATGTGAGAAGGGCTTAAATCTTCAGGAGTCAGAGGACAGACTGTAACAGAAAAACCCTAAGGTGACCAGAAATGTTCCTGACCTTCCAGTATTCATTTCCTTTTATAACCTGCTTCTCAAGAGGTGTTGGCAAGAGTTTTGACTTGCTCCTAACCAACAGAATACAGTTAAGGTATTAGAATGTAATTCTAATCATTATGTTGTGTAAGACTGCTTAGACTCTGGCATCATACAATTTTCTAATATTGCAAATATGATGGGGAAAACTGGGTCTATCTCATTGTTGCCTTAAATATTATTTTTTCTATTCCTAATCATTTCAGAATTTCTTCACAGATTTACTATCATTCAAGTTTCCACTCCTAAATGTTACCTATCCATATTCTTATCAGTGTTTCTATTGTGTTTCTGGGTGATTTACAGAAGTCCTTCTTTCCTCTTTCCCTTCCTTCCTACCCTCCTTCTTTCCTTCCTTCCTTTGTCTTTTTTCTATTTTATTTATTTATTTTTCAGGGAGAGAGAGAGAAAGAGCATAAGCAGAAGAGCAGTAGGTAGAGGGTGAAGCAGTTTCCCTGCTGAGCAAGGATCCCAAATATGGAACTCGATCTCAAAACCCTGGGATCATGACCTTAGCCAAAGGCAGAGCCTTATCTGGCTGACCCACCCAGTCATCCCTACACAAATTTCTTAAATCATTTTTTAAAAAATATTTTATTTATTATTTGACAGAAAGATACAGTGAGAGAGAGAGGGAACACAAGCAGGGGAAGTGGGAGAGGAAGAAGCAGGCTTCCCGCTGAGCAGGGAGCCTGATCCCAAGACCCTGGGATCATGACCTGAGCTGAAGGCAGACGCTTAACAAGTGAGCCACCCAGGTGCCCCTCTTAAATCATTTTCATCATGGTTTTTATTTATTCTCTATATTAAAAATACCATTTTATAAGCCATTATTGGTCTGTTGAGTTTATGTGGTCATTCTTTGTACAGAAATTTATGATTTTGATGAAATCAAATGAATCCTATTTCTTTCCTTATAAACATATTTATTTGTTTAGCCTTGTGCTAGCTCCCTTTTTGAAATTCTCCACAGTATGAGGCTGAATATATTCTAAATAGTTATATAGTAATATTAATAGCTACATTAATTTTACCTTTCACATTTAGATCTTTAATGATCTGAATTCCATATCTATACAATATATATTACAAAATTCTCTAAATGAGAGTTCTCTCTAACACCAGATACAAAATCCTTAATTTGCTTATCTCTTTAATGTCAAGTCTTTAAAAACACATTATTTGGTCTCTGAGTTATCAATTCTATTTCATTGGTCATCGTTTTCATTCCTTGTTTGTTTCTTTCTATTACCATTACTATTATTACTATTACTATTAATATACCTTTTAAATGGACATACCTCTTAAAGGACATACCTCTTCCCACATCTTTTCATTTTGAAAAAATTTATTTAACTTCTTATAGACCTTTATTATTTCAATGAATTTAAAAGTAGTGTTGTAAGTTCCAGTTCTGGTTATTTTTGTACTTATTTTTTAAACCTGATTTAAGTTTGGTCATGGTTCTGCATTCTTTTTTCATGTTTTCTATTCTTCTCATATAAATATTAATATGAGATTTTATGATTTGTTATCAGATGGTGTTATATTATAGAATTTATTTGATTTAATTTAAGAGTTCTAATTTGCTAGCAAAAATAATTTATACTAATGTTAGCAAATAACTTGTGGCTATTATCCTTTATATTATCTCAGTCATTAGTGTATTCACTTGTTTCATTATTTCCCAAATTCCATATGCACATACACATGCACACATACACACAGCACAATGCTAAGGTATTGTGAAAATATTTGCAAAGGCTGGTTTAGGGTTTGTTTGCCAAGAGTTTTGGGTATTTTAGTGATTCTAGAGTAGTTTGGATATTAAGTACTCACATTAAATTTTCATAAAATAGACAATATACATTGAAAATTCATACCTGTACATGATATTGGACTAAAGGTTTTTATTTTGGGCAGGTTGCTCAACATTTTAAATATTGATTCACAGTGCTGAACATTTTATAATAACTGACATATATTATTTTATGGTTGAGTGTCATTTCTAAACATTCCTAATTAGGAAGCCATTACATCGTAAGAAAAAGGCAGACAGAACCTAGTTCCTAAGCACTCCTTCCATTTTGGAAGAAGGTCTACTTTGTTTCTTTCATAGCTGGTCTACTCTTCAGCCTGCAAACTGGACATGTTCAGCAGGGTTCCTTGTGACTTCCTCCACCTATTTCCTACCCCCTTTACTGTGTCATGAAGTACACACTGCATACTATCAAGTATAAATTTCTGGATCTGCTGTGGATTACAGATGTTTCACTGTTATTTATCAGCTGTTATTCAGAGATTGTGTTTGAGGTTGTAGCTGTCTCTCTTCAGTGTACATGAAATAATCTATTCAAATGAGATGTGCCCTTATATTCTCACCTTTCCTGGAGATCAACCATCAAGTACTTTTTATAACATTGTTTTGAACACTTCATCCTCAACATAAAAAGTACCTCCATAAAAAGCCTTACTGCTAACCTAACCAACGTAGTTGAAACTGTGCATTATTCTGCAGCTCTATGAATCTCTTTAATAAAAGTGTTGTTTGTCTTCTGTGATCTCCAACAGAACCTACTTCTTCTCATAAATTTGAATTAGGTTGTTTTAAGTGACTTTTGTAGAAAGTTAATTTTTCACTGGAATCTGAACTAAAACTCACTCCTTCAATTTTATACAACTGTTAAAAATGTATATGATTGCATTTCTCCTCAAAGTAGGTAATACAGTATTCTTGTGTAAAATGAAATGGAATTTTCTTCAGTACTGCATGGATGTCTTGTGTGGAATTTACAATTACTCTTACATGGCTGTACCAAAACAAAAGAAACAAACAAAAAAACACAACTCTTCTAATAAATGTGGAAAGCTTAGAATGGAATGACAATGTTTATAAAAGAAATTTCTATGTGTTTCCTGTTAGCCAAAAGCAGGTGATGACTATTTTTTTGGAACCAGAAAAAAAAAATTAGATAGATAGATGGATAGATAGATAGATGATAGATAGATGGTTGATAGATAAAATCAGTGATAAAACAAGCAAAATGAAATAAAATGCATTTCAGAGCATAACACTAGTAGATAACATTAATTGTTACATATCTGTGTTTCATAGGTATGGCTAATATGCTTGTGCCACAACAATGATGCATGTCATAGCACTGTCATGATGTTGTCCCTGCTTATTTCTTTTTTCAGTGTTTCAACATTAGATGTCTCACATAAAATAGATTTCCATTCCATCATGTATATTCTAATTATCCTGTAGCTAGTCAGTGAAATAAAACTAATTTGAGAATACTCCACCTAATTAACAGTTTTTGCCCTATGCCATACATGGCAAGTGATGTTGCCATCAATTCTAAAGTATAAATATTGAAAACTGTGATTATCTCTTAAGCAGTAATATATATTTAATATATATGTAAATGAACTCTGAGTAAAACATGTTGTATTAAACTTGTTTCTCTCCCTGATGTGCACTAAGGCTGGCTTTGATTATGAGCATTCCCAGGATGTTTGACTTGCGTACTCTCACCCCACCCCCCAATAATTCTTCTGCTCAGTAAAGATCACTCCTAAAGGTTTTCAAGAATTCTTGTAAGTATTTATAGGCATTAAAATAGTAAAAGGTTATCTCAGTTAGATACACTGTATCTATGTCATTGTTAAGAAATGAATGAAAGTAAGCAATAAGGCTGCATTTTCTAGATGTAGAATTTCTTCATAGATTGCAGCAAAGCCAAACTCTTGCATATTGTTATTTGTACAAAAGAGACAAGGAATCATCAATATCTCTGTTTCTAAATAAAATTTGCAATAATGCACAATATTTAAAAAATTCATCTCCCTTTTGATTTACTTGGAAAATTCTGATTCAATGGATAATTACCTGCTATTATATGTTGGAATCATTGAATCTATTATCCTCTTTTGTAGATAGAGGGCAAGCTGATTTACAATTTCAAATTAATTCCCAGGTTAAGGAAGCTAAACAACTGAAAGCCAACTATTTCATGTTTGAATACCTATAGTCAACTGATTGTATTTGTCCTGTGAAATGGGTTATTTCCTTCTTTATTTTCTCTGTTTCTTGATACCAGGAAACCTCTTTGCTGAGGGATTTTCACTTACTCAAATGTACCTTCAGTTGAGATGTTTACTATGGTCAGAATTAGTTATGTCTTAAATATACTAATTTTCTGGAATACTGTGTTTGAAAAATAAAGCATATACTATATAGATCTATGTTTCTTTCAGTAGAAGAACGGAGTTAATTAAATTTGCCAAAAAAAAAAATCCACATTTTTTGTGTGTGTGAATTTACATACTAGTATTCAAAAAAATGTTTTCTCTATAAAATGACAAGATTTTAATTTTACTTCTCCTTTGAGCTTTCCAGCTGTGTCAGGATAACTTTTAGCCATAAATATCTCTAGTATTGGAGAGGTGATCTTGGACTTCGTACTGAGCTACATTTAGCATACTTTTTTTTTTTTTTTTAGAAAGAAAAAAAGAGGGGGGAATGTTATGCTCTTTTTATTTTTATTTTTTCCAAATCACAATAGAAGGTCAAGCACATAGCAGGTATCTGCCTTAAAAAGATTGAATGAGGAGGAGGAGTCAAGATGTTGGAGGAATAGCAGGCAGAGATGACATCAGGTCACAGGAGTTCAGTTAGTTATCAAACCATTCCAAACACCACAAATCCAACAGGAGATCAAACATAAGAAGAGCAGCAATTTTAGAAACAGGAAATCGACGACTTTCTGAAAGATCAGCAAGAACATCCAGCCAAGACCAAGCTCATTGATCAAGGAGAACAGCAGAATTCCAGAGGAGAGGAAGCAAAGCATGGAATTTATGGCTTTCCCCTCATGATTCTTTAGTCCTGCAAAGTAAATTAAATTTTTTAAATTTTACTTCTTTTTTCTTTTTTTCTTCATATTCAAACTTTTATAATTTTTACTCTTTCCTATTTTAATGTTTTTTAACTAGTTTATATCAACAATACCTTTCTTTAAAAAATCTTTTGAATCTTCATTGTTATTGTCATATTTTATCCTTCATTGTATCTGACTTTATTTCATATATATATATATTTATATTTATGATTTTTTTCTTCTAAAAAATTTTGGGATACAACATCTTCTAATAGATCAAAATATACCCTAAATCTAGCAAAAGGCTTTTTTCTAGTCTCCAGCCTGAGAAAATTCTCTAGTTTCCTTCTTTTCCCAACCAACTTATCTTATCAACTCCTTTTTGGATTTTTTTTTTAACTTTCATCTTTACAGTCATATTCCATCCCTTCATTGTGTTTACCCTTAATTTTGTAATATATGTAAGTTTTTCTTTCTTTAAAAATTTGGGAGGTAGTTTCTTCTAAGATACCAAAATACACCCAAAATAAAGTCGGTAGCTTTGTTCTATTCATCAGACAAACAACTACTGGACCATGAGGGGAGAATTTGAGAGATAAGTGATACCATAAGACAAAACAGTATTAGAATACTTGGGATTCCAGAAGAAGAAGAAGGAGGGAGCAGAGCAGAAGGTATATTGGAGTGAATTATTGTAGAGAATTTCTCTAATATCTCAAAGGGAACAAACATCAAAATCCAGGAGGTGCAGAGAAACCTCCTCAAAATCAATAAGTCCACACACTGTCATCTAATAGTAAAATTTACAAGTCTTAGTGACAAAGAGAAAATCCTGAAAGCAGCCTGGGGAAAAAGTCTATAACATACAATGGTAAAAATATTAGACTGGCAGAAGACTTATCCAGAGACCTAGCAGGCCAGAAAGAACTGGCATGATATATTCAGAGCACTAAATGATAAAAACATGCAGCCAAGAATATTATATCCAGCTAGGCTTTCATTGAAAATGGGAGAGATTAAAAGCTTCAGGGACAAACAAAAACTAAGAGAATTTGTAAACACTAAACCAGATCTACAGGAATATTGAAAGGGTCCTTTAAGCAAGAGAGCCTAAAAGTAGTAGATCAGAAAGGAACAGAGACAATATACAGTAACAGTCACCTTACAGGCAATACAATGGCACTAAATTCATATCCCTCAATAGTTATCCTGAATGTAAATGGGCTAAATGCCCCAATCAAAAGACACAGGGTATCAGAATGGATTAAAAAAACAAAACCTATCAATATGTTGCCTACAAGAAACTCATTTTAGACCCAAAGACACCTCCAGATTTAAAGTGAGTGGGTGGAAAACAATTTACCATGCTAAAGGACATCAAAAGAAAGTGGGGGTGGCAATCCTTATATAGATAAATTAGATTTTAAGCCAAAGACTATAATAAGAGATGAGGAAGGACACTATATCATACTCTAAGGGTCTGTCCAACAAGAAGATCTAACAATTTTAAATATCTATGCCCCTAATATGAGAGCAGCTCACTATATAAACCAATTAATAAAAAAATCAAAGAAACACATTGACAATAATACAATAATAGTAGGGGACTTTAACACTCCCCTCACTGAAATGAACAGATCATCCGAGCAAAAGAGCAACAAGGAAATAAAGGCCTTAAATGACACACTGGACCAGATGGACATCACAGGTATATTCAGAACATTCCATCCCGAAGCAACAGAATACACATTCTTCTCTAGTTTACATGGAACATTCTCCAGAATAGATCACATCCTGGGTCACAAATCAGGTCTCAACTTGTACCAAAAGACTGGGATCATTCTCTGCATATTTTCAGGCAACAATGCTCTGAAGTTAGAGCTCAATCACAAGAGGAAAGAACCCAAATATATGGAGGCTAAAGCTCATCCTACTAAATAATGAATGGGTCAACCAGGAAATTAAAGAAGAATTGAAAAAAATTAATGGAAACAAATGATAATGAAAACACAAAAGTTCAAAATCTGTGGGACACAGCAAAGGCAGTCCTGAGAGGAAAATATATAGCGATACAAGACTTTCTCAAGAAACAAGAAAGGTCTCAAATACACAACCTAACCCTACTCCTAAAGGTGCTGGAAAAAAAAAAAAAAAACAGCAAAGAAAGCCTAAACCCAGCAGGAGAAGAGAAGTAATAAAGATCAGAGCAGAAATCAATGAAATAGAAACAAACAAAAAATAGAACAAATCTATAAAACTAAGAGCTTGTTCTTGGAAAGAATTAATGAGATTGGTAAATCCCTAGCCAGACTTATCAAAAAGAAAAGAGAAAGGACCCAGATTAATAAAATTATTAATAAAAGGAGATCACAACCAACACCAAAGAAATAAAAACAATTATAAGAACATATTAAGAGCAACTCTATGCCAACAAATTTGACAATCTGGAAGAAATGGATGCATTTCTAGAGACATATAAACTAACACAACCGAACCAGGAAGAAATAAAAAACCTGAACAGACCAATAACCAGTAAGGAGATTGAAGCAGTCATCAAAAGTCTCCCAGCAAACAAGAGCCCAGGACCAGACTGCTTCCCAGGGAAATTCTACCAAACATTTAAAAAAGAATTAATTCCTATTCTCCTGAAACTGTTCCAAAAAATAGAAATGGAAGGAAAACTTCCAAACTCATTTTATGAGGCCAGCATCACCTTGATCCCCAAACCAGACAAGGATCCCATCAAAAAAGAGAGCTATAGACCAATATCCTTGATGAACACAATGCGAAAATTCTCACCAAAATACTAGCCAATAGGATTCAACAGTACATAAAAGGTTTTTTTTTTTTAAATGTATCTTAAATATAATCTAGTCTTTTCTTGGTAATGCATACCTTAGTAAACCCTTTTATAATATTTTGTAAGTTAGTGAAACAGACTCTAATCTAATCTGATCACCTTACATTTCTTGCCCATTTAAGTCTGCTTATGTTGTCAGAGTGATCATTCAAAACAGAACGCATAAGGGGTGCCTGGCTGGCTCAGTCAATAGAGTATGTGACTCTCAGTCTCAGGGTTGCAAGTTCAAGCCCCACACTGGGCGCAGAGATTATCTAAGTAAATAAACTCAAAACAGAAAATGTGACCATTTCACTTCCCAGTTGAGAAATACTTATTGTGTCTTCTAAGTTTTCAAATTAAAGAATAAATTTCTTAGAAATACATAAAGATTTTGGTTGGCTGCTTAAAAACTTCATGACTCAGTTGCACATGTTGAACTCACTTCCAGTATCTGTGCTGTCTATATAAAAAAATACCAGAAGTACATATTATGCTCTTCTTGGATGCTTCAAGAAGGATCTGATATAACTCAAGTTAAACTGATTTTATTTTTCAATCCATAGTACTCTGCTATCATCTGTGTTTATAAGAAACTTTATTTAATTTTTTCTAAATGAATTTTCTTTCAGTTTCATTCATTTCATTCTCAATGCTTAATTTCTTATCATCTCGACACATTGGATATTCAGTTTTAGTGTATTTAGTTTATGTGTGTTTAATCACCACTATTAGATGTTGTTTAAAGCATGCATATTCTTGGGAAAAATTTATTTTTTTATATTTGCCTATTTATTCATTCAATAATTTACTTTTGAATTATTTTAATTTACTACTTCTTAACATAATGTATTATGTTGAAAGTATTCAATTTCAAATTATATTACATTACAGAAAACACTGGATAAATAATTTTGATATCAGTTAATGGACTTATGTGGTAAAGTACTTGTGTTATAAATTAAATGTGCTATAGAGTGAAAGAGATGGTCTGGAGATTTCACGCACAACAAATATCAATAATACTTCCAAACTGTTCTCCAGAATGGTTCAATTCATTTATACTACCTTCAGTAGCATGTGAAAGTTATATTTTCCCCTTCAATCCTAGAAAGTTCCAATTTTTACAATTGGATAGGTATGAAGTGGTTTTAATTTTAATGTTTATTTCTTTGAGTTCTACTAAGATTCAGGGTTTCTCCACATATTAGTAGCATTTGATTTCCTGTTTTCTTTTTCACCTCTTCAAATCATATATTTGGCTTATTTTATTTTTATTTCTATTGAATATGCTGCTTTTCTCTTGTTGATTTTCATTAAATAGAAATTTAAAATTTCATTAAATAGAAATTTAAAATTTAAAATCTAGTACAAAATTTAATTTTGACTAGATGGAAATTTGTAATTTCCCATAAGATTAAAATCATATTTGCTCCTTGACTAAAAAGCATTTCTAATATTATCTATTAAGTTTACAAAGCATTAATGCAATCTATCAATTTAATGTTTTCCTGTATGATATAGTGAATAATTTTCTTTTTTGAACTTTATATACTTGTCACCGAATAACACAGTTCATTCAAGTCAGATAATTGCTTTAGGTATTGATGTTGAAACAACTTTCCTTGGAAATTTCTTCTGTTCTAAATTTTACCTGGGAAAAACAAAATTTTAGACTTACCTAGACTACATCAAGACCTCCCATTATTCCTTAGGCTGTTCTTTGTATTATTAAAGATGTGAAAGAATATAATTGTCTCTTTTTGGGTCCAAAATAAGGACTCCACTGATCCCAAGTATTTCTATAAGTGAAATTCTAATATTCAGAATGTGGAGCCCAGGTGACGGACTTCATGTGTTATACCCTCTTGGCAATCTCTAGTGTACTTCCTTTTAGAAATTGATACTCAATATTTCTCAATGGAGGTGCATTTTATAATCCTACATTTAAAAACATGCCCTAGGCAAAAAAATTTTATTTATTTCTCTTGCCCTAACCTCTCATTGCCTTCACTGTATTCAAATAACTCCCCACTAAATAAAGTCCAGATATTCTGTGTTCAGTTTGGGGTCATTTTCAATTGACCCTTTTTCTCCTCATTTAGTCATATTTTCCTGCTTTTTTACAAGTACAGTAAATTTTAGAATTAGATTCCCAATTTTATAGATTTTACATTAGGAAAACATTCCAGCTATTGTTTTATTTTAGAAACTTTCTAGTTGAGTGAAGTTGCACATGTGACCTGATAATTCTGTGAATATAATTTTATAATTCTGGATATTGTTGCCTTTGTTCTGCTTTTACAAACAACTGAATAAGTTCAATAAGCAGGTCTTGTTTGCTTTCCCTAGAAGTAAAGCAATTAAGGTATGTCCTCTTTCCCTTGAGGATGAACATACTTCATTACAAAGCTAGTCAGCTTCAGGGGCAGAAAAAAATAGTGACTCAAGTTTCACCTGCCATAAAATGAAATGCTCCACTGGGACAAAATGAAGCTGGTGAAATTCACTGCAACAGTAATGTAACAGTGCCAGATTAAGCAATATTTTTTCCCTCAGCACTTAAAGAAAAAGAGTGCATTAAAAAATTCAAAATGATGATGTTGGGAAGATATATTTGAAACACATTTGAAATTTAAATATTAGTTCTATAGAACACCATTAACTAATTTAATAAAATGTTTCAAAATATTTGCATAACTTTGTTAAACATATTTATTAGTATAATATTAAAATAGGATAAAATTACTATTATTTTTTTCCTATAGAACATTTTGCAAAAATCATCTGTTCTCTTGCATTATGTTAACCATTTTTCTAGTTTCCTATCTGAGGAAAAACAAACATACAACTTCATTTAAAAAAGTTTTCTTCAAATCTTCAGATAATTGACAGATAATGTTTAGAAAGAATAGCTTTTGCAACTGTCATTTCAAAACTGGAAATTAATTACTAACAGAAATGGAAATGCAACATTTTCATAAACTTAAATGTATTATTTCCTTACAAATTTAGATATTATTTCATATCAGCATAATTATCTTAAGAAGATAGTCTTAACAAACTGAGGGTTGCCAGGGGGAGGGGGTTTGGGAGAAGGGGGTGGGATTATGGACATTGGGGAGGGTATGTGATTTGGTGAGTGCTGTGAAGTGTGTAAACCTGGTGATTCACAGACCTGTACCCCTGGGGATAAAATATATGTTTATCAAAAATAAAAAATTAAAAAAAAAAAAAGAAGATAGTCTTAACTCAAAGTATATACTTTAGCTGGTTAACCAAATGATACTGTCATATAAAATGTTAGGATGTGTGAGATCAGAAAATATTGCATAGTAGAAAAATTCAATACAAGTATAATGGAGATTGAAAAAAATGAGTGCTCAGCAGAAGAATAAGCAGCAACAACATAAAAATAATAATGAAAACTGAAACCAACATAACCCCCTGTCCCTATCCAAACCAATGCTAGGACCAAATATTACACTTTGATATGAAGGGCAAGTGCTAAAATTTATTTATATGTTTAAGATATTTCCGTTCTTAAAATTCAACTTCGAGAGGAGTGCCTGGGTGGCTCATCTGCCTTTGGCTCAGATCAGTATCCTGGAGTCCTGCATCTAGCCCCAGGCATCTGGCTCCTTGCTTAGTGGGGAATCTGCTTCTTCCTCTCCCTCTGCCCCTCCCCCAGGCCACACACACACTTACTCTCTTGCATGCTCTCTCTCTCACTCTTCTCTCAAAGAAATAAAATCTTAAAAAAAAAAAAAAAAATTCAGCTCCTAGAAATTTCATTTCATGTATTTAACTTCTACACAATAAAATTTGTCATCTATTCTGCATATGATGTTGTTGCAAGGTATTGGAAGACTTGAAGATAAGTGCCACCACTATCAAGGACTTTTAAAAGCAGTAACATTTCAATATATAAGGGTTTATATATAAAAGGACTGTTTCAAACAACAGGGGACCTGTCTCTCACTCCTTTGTAGAATCTTATTTTTTCTTAATTATTTATTTGACAGAGATCACAAGCAGGCAAAAATATAGAACACTTCACGAATTTGCATGTCATCTTATGCAGGTTTGTAGAATCTGAACTACCGCTGAGTCAGCTGCTTACTAACAAAAGGTACACATTAAAAACTAGGAATAAAGCTGAATCTCCTAGGCAATACAGCTATTAATTTATCTTCAGAAAGTGTTTACCCCTAGTGGATTTATGGGATTTTTTATTCAAATATGAAAACTCATCTCCCCATCCCAAGACTCTCTTCTTTGTTCGTATCAAACTAAAACTCATACGCATGTATAGATATGGGCCATTTCTCATTAGTTTCCATGGTGTTTTGCCATCCTACAGTGGTAAACTTGGAAGGTGGGTGATCTGTGCATACTCTTGTAATTTGACACGTGTCTTGTTACTCAGAGCTTGCTCAATTGCTCTGTGACAAGAGCAAGTCAGTCTGCTGACACTCAGGGCTTATTCAAGCAAGCCCAGGAAATCTCTCTATAATAGGACAGGGCAGCTGTCAGCTCTCAAGCAGCTTAACTTTCTAAGTTCACCTGATTCTTTTAAATATCATAACCTATTTTGGAAAAGATGCACACACTCTGAGTATCAGCAGTAGCATTTTCTCTACAACATCTTTTTTTCTCCTAATTGACTAAGTGGCATCAGAGGGGAATAAAAGTTAATCTTATTAACAGTTAATCCTACTGTTATTGGTGAATCATCATAAATTCATCAAACATCATGTAGAAAGTAACAATATGATATATACACAATATGCCTCTGTACAAAGAAATAAAATAATTTTTCTTGTTCTAAGGAAATTTTTGAATTATTTAATAAGAAACATGTTGGAATAAAACAGTATCAGGCAGCAACTGATCACTGCTAAAAAGATCATTCAAACAAGACCTAGAGGGAATAAAAGCATAGAAAAAAAGTACAAAAGAAAGTGGAGCTGGATTTCAATCAAATGAAGAGAGAGCTTTAGCTAGATGGAAGGGAGAAAGGAACATATGAAATGTGAAAATGAATGCTCTGTGTCCCAGTAAGAAATTGAGATCCCTACTAATTTCTTGAGAGACAGATTTAAAAAACACTATGCTCTCCAAGCAGATTCATTTGAAAATGAAAGGGGATTCTAAGTTAATATATTTATAAGTTGTTTTTTGTTGTCAAAAAATTGATTCACATTATCATTTGAATTTACTAAACAACTTTTAGTATATTCAAAAGTATTTTCAAAAATAAATTTCCTTAAAAAATTAAAAAGTATCTATGTATTCAAGTGAAACATATGACTAGCTGGTATTGTAAGTTTAAAAAGATTGAATATCAACAATATCTTATAAGAAAATCAAATATAAGAAATTGAAACACTGATCATTAAACATTAAAAATTACCATAAGGATAATTTTTATGGTTTATGTTTACATACTTAATTTGTTTCTAAGATTCATGTGTCCCTTATGCCTTATCACTGATATATTTCAGAGGATGGTATTTTTTTCCATATGGAATTATGTTTTCATATAACAACCTGCAATATCATTCAAAATTAGATTTTATGGTTACCTTTTGAAACCATTGACACTGTTCCTGACCCTTTTCTGAGGACTGCAACCAGATTTTTATAATATATTTTTTGGTGACTAGTTCTATGAACTTTAACAAATGTATAGATACATAACCACACAATAATCTGAGTACAGAAGAGATCTATTTTTTGTGATATCCTTTTTTAAATCATACTGTCCTACTACCACTAGTCACTGGAAACTATTGATCTGTTCTCTGTCACTATAGATTTATCTTCTTGAGAATGTCATATAAATGAAATCAAACAGTATGTGAACTTTTGAGATTGACTTCTTTAATTTGCATAAAATGATTTTGAGAGTCATCCAAGTTGAAGAATATTCAGGTTGTCTCTAGTTTTGGGGAATTATAAATTACATGAATACTCATATATAGATTTTTGTTTAAGATAAGTTTTTCTTTCTTTAAGGTGAACACATAGGAGCATATTTTCCAGATCATATGGTAACTATGTGATTATAAGAAATCATCAAGCTCTTTTCAAATAGGTGTACCATTTTCCATAACTGCTGGCAATGTATAAGTTTCAACTGTTCAGCATCCTTATTATCAATTGATTTTGTTAATTATTTTTATTTGAGCCATCCTAAAAGTTGTTTTGGTGGTATCTCATTATGGTTTTAATTTGCATTCCTATATTCACTAATAATGTTGAACAATTTTTACGTCCTTTTTTAACATTTACATATCATCTGTGATGATTTTTCTATTCAGATCTTGTATGCATTATATTAATCAGGATTTTTGTTTTCCTTCTGTTCAGTATTGAGAGTTCTTCATACATCCAGATATAATTCTTTTGTCAGATATGTGATTTTCAAATATTCTTTCTTAGTCTTAAGAATTCTCTAACACGAGGGCACAAAGATTTTTCTTCAAATTTTCCTGCAATGTTTTATATTTTTACATTTATATTTATAATCCACAATGGCTTACAGTATAAGATGTAAGATTTAGGTTGAATTTAATTATAAGCTTATGGATGACTATTTATTCCATTATCAACTGTTGAAAAGATATACTTTATCTATTGACTTACTCCTTTATCTCCTTGTCAAAATCTTTTGCCACGTGTATGTGGGTCTACTTCTGGATTGTCTGTTTCGTTCAGTTGATCTGTGTATTAACTCCTTTGCCAATAACACATTCAAAATAGTTTACAGTGTATAATAATTGTTATAAATATTCATATATATGTGTGTATATATATATGTGTGTGTGTGTGTGTGTGTGTATAAAATAGAACCTTTAATATTCTACTAGGTATCAAGTTATAGAAAATGTCACATAAACCTGGTGTTTATTCCGGGCTATGCTCCTTAACAGAGGAACTATGATTCTGTACAAGTTATATAGAGAATATAACTTCCATTTCCTCATCTATAAAATTGCCATAAATTATCTAAATTATAGGAGCAATGTTGGTATTAAATGAGCTAGCTTATTTAAAGTAAATAACGTTTAATATACATGCTCAGTAAATGTTATTTCTTTTTGTTCTTTATTCTATCTAGCACTATATGTTTGCCTGGTTTTATTGGATATTATTTTAATAAAGTAACCCTTTAAAAATACATAAAGCATGGGAAAAGCAATAAGCTAATATAAATATAACTAATGTAATTTTCTGCATAATTGCAGGAAAACAAAATAATTAATATAAAGCTAGCATGCTCATAGTAAAACTTACCTTTGTAGGATATGAAGCTTTCAGAGAAGAATTACTATTTTCCACTTGTGACCTTGAGCTAAAGAAAAAGCAAAAAGAACATATCATGTAGCTCAGTACCCTTTAGATTTAGTGCACAGAGAACTAATCCATCTGTTTATGGTTCCTTTTTTGTCCCTAGATAACACTTTGTTAAAAGACACATGCTTCAACCTTCAAGATAAATTATCCTTTCAATTCTTAATGGTTGTAAGTGATAAAGCCCAAGAGCAAATCAGTGTGTGCATTAAAACTAGTGACATCTATGCTTCTGGCTTGCTGAATGATTATCAAGATATTTAAAGGTTAAATGGTTATTTATACATTCATACATAGATGGAGTTCATGAATATAGTTGTCATTGCTCTCAACATTTGAGTGCCATATATTAAAAAGCTGGTGATGAAGCAGAAGGATCGTTCAAATGAGGATTTAAAAATGAACAAATTATATGTCTCAAACAATTTGATGTCTACCTTCAGTGGAGTAGTCATTTTAACAAAAATAGAAAAATTTGGAGAAGGGGAACTGATTTCATGGAACATATTTCCTCTATAAACACGTTTCCTCTATAGACAATTTAATGCACATCTGGGAAAAGTCCCAGAGGTAGCCTCAATAAACTTGCTTTGGAACTTTTCTCTAAGAAAGAATTCAAGCTGATGTTCTAGGAGTTTAATTTGCTGATTTTTATTTCAACACCATAGTGAAAATGTTCACCCTTTTAAGATTGCTATAGTTGTTCTCAGAACCTATGTTTTGGGACTCTTTTAGGTTATATAATAGCAATTCATGTTCATGACAGCATATCAGCTGGGATAACTATAGACAAAATGAAAAGAATTCTCTCTTTCAAAAATGTGTTTTTCAACTTGGTGACACCAATTATTGAAGCAAAAATAAGAGAATGTTTTTGGCCAAGGAAAATGGTGGCTTATAAATGTGCATCTCTCTACACATTCTCAATAAACAGATGTAGATCCTCCATAGGAACCCGTAGAACTACACAAGACCTTCACACTCAGAACTTCTGGAAGACAAGAAAACTACAATAAAAATACCCATAAATTTTTAAAAAGAGCCAAATAAGCAGCTATTTTTCATATTCCTTGGTCATATCTCTATATAAAGTAGTACTATCCAGGGAAACTTCTCAGAAGACAATAAAGGACAGCCAGGTAAAAGACTGACTTAAAAAATAATAACTGCCAGAAAGAAAAATCCCACCATAAATGTCAAAATTCTGAAAAAGAAGTATGGTTTTTCAGAACACTGAACACAGTGGGCATGCTTCTTGGTGGTAAGCTTTGAGAGACATCATGACTAAAGAAGAAAAATTTCAAGGAAAGGAGAGATGTCTGTTTCTATACTCAATGGTAATGGTAATAAGAGACAATAGTGGGAAATTTAGGGGGTGCCTGGGTGGCTCAGTCATTAGCATCTGCCTTCTGATCAGGTCATGATCCCAGGGTCCTGCTATCCAGCCCTGCATCATGCTCCCTGCTCAGCGGGAAACCTGCTTCTCCCTCTTCCACTACACTTGTTTCTTTTTTTTTTTTTTAATTTATTTTTTTAATTTATTTTCAGCATAACAGTATTCATTATTTTTGCACCACACCCAGTGCTCCATGCAATCCGTGCCCTCTATAATACCCACCACCTGGTTCCCCCAACCTCCCACCGCCCCGCCACTTCAAACCCCTCAGATTGTTTTTCAGAGTCCATAGTCTCTCATGGTTCACCTCCCCTTCCAATTTCCTCCAACTCCCTTCTCTTCTCTAACTCCCCATGTCCTCCATGCTATTTGTTATGCTTCACAAATAAGTGAAAACATATGATAATTGACTCTCTCTGCTTGACCTATTTCACTCAGCATAATCTCTTCCAGTCCGGTCCATGTTGCTACAAAAGTTGGCTATTCATCCTTTCTGATGGAGGCATAATACTCCATAGTGTATACGGACCACATCTTCCTTATCCATTCGTCCATTGAAGGGCATCTTGGTTCTTTCCTCAGTTTGGCAACAGTGGCTATTGCTGCTATAAACATTGGGGTACAGATGGCCCTTCTTTTCACTACATCTGTATCTTTGGGGTAAATACCCAGGAGACACTACCCCTGTTTCTGTTCCCTCTCTTGCTGTCTCTCTCTCTGTCAAATAAATAAATATATTTTTTTAAAAAACAGTGGGAAATTTAGGACTCTGTAGAAAAAAAGAAGGGGGAAAAAAAAAGGCAAAAAGGCCAGAGTTGATAAAATATCTCCTCCAATTACCAATAATAAGAACAAAAATTAAAATTACAATGGATGATTTAATATTTGTATTAATTAGGGTTCTCCAGAGAAACATAACCAAAAGGAGATTATAGATTAGATAGATAGATAGAGAGAGATAAGGGACATTGACAATGAAAATTGACTCACATGATTACAGAAGCTGACATATACCATGAAATGGTGTCTGTAAGCTAGAAACCATTGCTCTGGACTTGGACCGTATTACAATGTACCACTGAGTACAGAGCCCTACACAGGGCTGATCCCATGACTTTGAGGTCATGACCTCAGCTGAAATCAAGAGTCAGACACTTAACTGATTATGCCACCTAGGAGCCCAACAACTAACAATTGTAAAAGATATATGCAACATAAATCACAGATAAACATATCTTTAATATATAAATGGCTCTTAAAATTTAGGAAAACAAAAGAAAAGAGTAGAAAATACAGTGAACAACCAATAATAGACAAAGCAAAATTATATAAAGATCATCTAATAATTTAAAAATGTTAAACTTTTCTATGTGTAAGGGAAATGAAAGCAAAACTAAAATAACTATCATTTATCACCTATTAGATTGGCAAAATTTGCAAAACCTGACAACAAACTCTTGGCAAGGTTGTAGGGAAATAGACCAACTGGAATTCAAAATGGTGTAGCAGTTACTGGAGTGGGTGTGAATAGGAGGGGAGAAGTGAACTTTTCTCTCAGAATATTTATGTATATAGTTTTAACTTTGGGAACCATGTGATCATCAATATTAAAAATAAGCAAATAAAAGCAAGAAAAAGGAAATAAATATGTTATAGAATACAGACAAGAATAAAACAAAAAATAAGACACTAAAGGGGAAAAGACTTACTCTACATATTAAACATAATACTTTTTTATATATATTCTGGCTAAAGACAAAAATATCTATACGCAAATACGGATGTCTAGCTAGATATTTGTTTTCACAGTTGTGTGGGATAACAATCAAGAAAATGTTTTCTATGTATTTAAGGATTTGGCACTTGAATAAATTCATTGAGAGTAATCAGAAGCTGGTTTTTCATTGTGGTAAAGAGACCATTAGAAAGAAGATATTTTAGGGTGAACTCTTTTGTGAGTTTAATTGGGATATTAAAACCTATGTATACACATATACATACACACACATAGACATGGGCATCTTCCTATCATGCAAAACTAAAGAACCAGGGAAATGCAAATAAAAGAATAATATGTCAGGAAGACAATGGAACTAACTTGAAGGAATTCTCAATAGAGAGACTGTAGAAAATCTGAGAAATAATAATAGTAACAGAATTTTTGTGAAATAAAGAATCTATTAAAAAAAAAAGAATCTATGAGTGCACATTGATAGGAATAAATAAATGAATGGAGTAAGGGTAAAGCTCTCCCATATCATAAAGTGCTATAATGATTTCACATGACTAGATAATTGAAGACTCACAGACTTCAGAGAGCATATTCAAAAGTATCTTAATAAAGTCAAAGGGTATAGAATGTATGCACAAGCATTAATAGCCTGAGAGAGTTCTAGGCCCAGTTCTTCAGAATTATTCTTATTCATCCATCATGTACTTCATTTCTGGAATTTAAACCACTACAATTTGTGTGAGGCTTCTTAGTTTTACTTTATTTATTTATTTTTTTAAAGTGATAGCTCTTTTTTTTTTTTTCTTTTTTAAAGATTTTATTTATTTGACAGAGATCACAAGTAGGCAGAGAGGCAGGCAGAGAGAGAGGAGCTGAGCAGAGAGCGCAATGTGGTGCTAGATCCAGGACCTTGTGACCATGACCTGCCTGAGGTGAAGGCAGAGGCTTAACCCACTGAGCCACCCAGGTGCCCCAGAGGCTTCAGGGTTTTAGAAGAGCTTATGAAATGTTCCCCGTGGGATCTTTCATGCCTTTCTAGTCACATATCCAAGCCAAATTTCTAATTGATTACACCAGGTATAAGGGATCAATATGCAAACTGGCCTGGTGGCATCAGAAAAGTTTCCAATTTTAAAAAGCATATTGTAAATTATTAGTTAGCACTCTCATCCTTCTCTTGGCCAAGAGTCAGTTCCATACTTCCAGGTATCTGTGGAGATAAAAAATTGAGCTGTCCTAGTCTAGCCAAAAATAATTTACACAGGTATTGATAAAAGAAAGGAATGATGGAATTAAAAATAACACCATTTAGCACCTATTATAATAATTAAATGAGACAAAATCATGAGTGGGAGCTAACCTCATGGGTAAAAGTTTGATGAGGAGCAGATATTTACATACTCTCCAAGTAATTCCCCTCTAATTACTTTTTTTTTAAACAAGGAGGAATTAGCAATTTTACAGTGGATTAACCTAGTTATCACCTTAAGCAAATTATCAAAGCTAACGTCAGCAGTAACAGAACAAACTGACAGCATGTGCCTTTTATCAGTCATCAGGAAAGATACAGTGTCACTTCTGTCAAAAATACATCATTTGAATGAAATCATTAGTGAGAATGAGTCAAAATTAAAATAAGGGACAGTCTACAAAATAACTGGTCTTTAATTTTTTGTTTTAATGTTATGTTCATGAAAGCTAAAGAAAGGCTAACAAATACTTATAGGTTAAAAAAATGAAAGAAAGATAGGAAACAAATAAAAATCATCTGATCGGAATGAACACTGGGAAAATAAAAATTGCTAATAAGTACATTATTGGAGAAACTTAGAAAACTTTGAAAGTGTACAACTGATTTAATAAAATTACTATGTCAATTTTCTAATTAATTAATTAGATAATAATTCTAATTAATAATTTTGATAATTACAATTTTGACAATTGTACCAGGGTTACAGATTCTGGGAAAATGTGTTCTGAAACATTTAAATGTAAATGTGTAGAATATCATCAGCACAATATTAAATGTCTCCATTTTTAAATATATAAGTATATATGAGACACACCCTTGTTCACCCACATAACTGGATTAAAACACAGTACAATCTGAGGGGTTTGAAGTAGCAGGGGGATTGGGAGGTTGGGGTACCGGGTGGTGGGTATTATGGAGGGCACGGATTGCATGGAGCACTGGGTGTGGTGAAAAAATAATGAATACTGTTTTTCTGAAAATAAATAAATTAATTTATTAAACAAACAAACAAACAAACAAAACCCCACAGTACTATTTGTGCTCTCAATTGCTGATTTTATGACTCAAAATAGCAAAAACATCCAGCAAACTAAAGGAATGTTATTTTGTATTATTTTTCAATTTAGTCAGATAGGATAAAAACAAAAGATTATTAACTATTTAAAGTCTTATGAATTATGATAATTTAGTTATCTATGATCATTTCATTATTTCAAGTAACATTAGATGAAATCATGATTTCAATAACTATTAGATGATAGTCATGATGAAATGACTATGGATCTCATCTTCAAGAGGAGTGAAACATATAGGTAATCACATTATTCAGTTCAGAACAATTGATTTTTTTTTAAAGTTGATTTGTTAAAACAAATCACTGTTGATGATGTTGGTTAATTTTAGGGCTTTTAAAATAAAATACTTCATATAAAGGTGTATTTGCCATAAACAATTATTGATGAAGCAATCCAAATTCCTTTTAACATCAACTATTTTAAGCCTCATTTTATAAGAGAGGAAAATGAGTCTTAAGATTTTAAATAAATTATTTTCGATGACCCAGCCAGTAATAACAAAGCCAGAGCACAAATTTATATTTGTCTGATTCCAGTACCAGTGCTCTTAATCACTGTTCTATACTTTCTTATTTCTAGTAAAATCCTACAGTTCATAAAATGTGAAATGTGGTGGAGATTATACTGTGATTGGTATACACCTAGATGTTAAGGGACCTGACAGTTTCTACTTTCTCTCTAGGAAGGCCTGCTTCTCTGCAACAAAAAGACTACAGGATCGACTGAAAAGAGGAGCACCACAGTGCCAGCTGGGTAAATCAAGTCTTCCAGTACTTTCTAGCTCAGCTAAGCAAAATGATGAATGGAGCCAGCTTAAAACAAAACAAAACAAAACAAAACAAAAAACAAACAAACAAACAAACAAATTATATATATATAAAAGAGCTAAAGATTAGCCTATCAACAACTATCATATGATCTCCCTGATATGAGGAAGTGGAGATGCAAAGTGGGGAGTTTGTGGGGTAGGAAAAGAATAAATGAAACAAGATGGGATCAGAAGGGAGACAAACCATCAGAGACTCAATCTCACAAAACAAACTGAGGGTTGCTGGGGGCAGGGGGTGGGAAGAGGGGGGTGGAGTTATGGACACTGGGGAGGGTATGTGCTATGGTGAGTGCTGTGAAGTGTGTAAACCTGGCAATTCACAGACCTGTACCCATGGAGCTAAAAATACATTATATGTTTATAAAAAAATTTTTTTTAAATTTTTAAAAAGATTAGTTTATAAAGTAGAATCTATATTCCTACTTTCCAATTTTCCAAAATAGGAATATTATTGATTAGATTAGGTAAGAGCTTGAATAATAGTTTTATGGAAATTACATACATATGGAATTATAGATAGAGAAAGACAGAGAGAGACACTTTCAAATAGTAGTGGTAGTAAATAAAAATTTAGACTAAGAAAAAATTGATGAATGATAGACTTTCTCATATATAAATGCTAGTAGATTCAGTAGTTTTTGATAATGACATAGGTCTAAATAATTTCATCAAAGTCTATTTGAGATACAAGAAATATAAAGACACTAAGCAAGGTAGCATCAGAAACCCATTTTCTGTTGATGCTCCGTATCTCACACCATTTCTAGGGAAGATACTGGGATGTTTGATCTTCTCATTTATTTTCTTTTTTTTTTTTTTTCTTAACAACAGAGGCTCACGCCCAATCCACAAGGTCCAACTGAATATAACCAGCCTTCCTCACTCACCTCGTTTGTATTTCTGCCTCACAATTTTTTTATACCTATTTTCCCCTCAACTAAATGAGAAAACAAACATAACAAACAAGAACCCCAGAACTTCCAGCCATTGGAATGTGGATTGAAAACTGATACTTTTGAGTGAGTGTTTATGTGTGTGTGTGTGTGTGTGTGTGTGTGTGTGTGTTTATGTTTGGTATCTTAGTAGTAACTTGGTTTTATAAATACATGATAATGCTAGCTATGCTATGGATGAATAGTTTTCTTTCTTTCTTTCAATCTGAACTGGATTTCTTCATTGTATATTTTAGTAATAACTACATTTGTTTAAGTGGTGAGAGATGACATCCTTGTGCTTGTTGGGTCTGGAGAAGCAGTCAGGCAAAAAATACTCCATAAATAAAATATTTTAGGTAGGAAATTACATTTTTCATTTACTTAGCATCCTTTTGGATATTTGTCTTTGAGGGTGGAATAAGTATACCTTGGGTCTGGTGCAGAAGATTAGATGTACAAGGAATGAAAAGAGTGATTGTGTCTGCTTGTATGTGTACACAGGGAATAAAAACCATATTTTGTGGTACATAATGCATTTCTAACTTCTTTTTTATTATGCATAGAAAAAATATAAAAGTTAAAATAATAATCCCCATAAACTAATATTCTTCTGTACTTCTAATTTATAGAAAGAAAAAAGATTAATGTATTGGATAATCACTCAGATATAAATATCCCCGTTCCTGATAAATCAAACCAATACATTAAATATCTTATAACATATAATTTTCAATAATATAACCTATAATTTTTCATCTCTCTTCAGTCATAGGATAAGATCTGAATAAAGTATGTGATTAGAACTTTCAAAATAACAAATGATTCATGATTTTAAGTTTCTTTTTAAATAAAAACTTATCCCCTCTAATTAACCAATTGGAAGGTGTTCAATAAATATAAAAATACTTTCCAGCAAATAATGTGAATATAAGGATTTTCATGGAAAATGACATTTATCAGATAACATTATTCAGCTATTGAGGAATATAATTAAAATATAAATTTTTTATCTACTGACTAATTAGAAAAATCACAAGAAAAATATTCTGAAATCTTAAGTCATTTTAGAGAAAAGATTCTGATAAATCATCCAGTAGATGTTACACTGAATTTTGTTTCAGAATCACTATGATACTTGGAAGAAATGTTACCAATAGTGTATCTTTTTCTTTCCCTACACTATAGAGAAAAGATGGAATGTATTCTGAGATCTTACATAATTATGATAGGCAGAATGATCCCTCTGAAAGACGTGTATGAGTTAATCCTTGGCATTTGTGAAAATGTAACATTACATAGAAAAAGAGACTTTGCAGATGTCATTAAGGTTACAGAACTTCTAATAGGAAGATTATACTGGATTATCCAGGTGGGCCAAATTTAGTTGCATGACCTTTTAGAGAACAATAGCAATAGAGAGACAACAGTGAAATGCACAGAAGGTAAAGTCAGAGCACTTTCTAGCAGAAGAATCAGCATGCCATCATGGGCCCTTAAGGGGCCTTTGTGGGAAGAGCAGAGAAAAGCCTCAAAGAGCTAGGTAAGAGTGGCCCTCAGCTGACAATTAGTAAAAAAAAAAAAAAAAAAAAAAAAAAAAAAAAAAAAACAGGGGCCTCAACCTTACTAGGTTCTGGTAACAATCTGGGTGTTTCAGATTGTGTTCATCCCCAAAGCCTCCAGTAGGAAAAATGACCCTGCCTACATCTTGATTTTACCCTAGTGAGACCCATGAAGATTTCAGATTTACAGAACTATTAGATAATAAGTGAGCATTCTTTTAAGCCACTAAATTTGGTAATTTGTTATTACAAACAATACTAACACAGTTATATAAGACTAAAGGCAGAATAGAGAAACCAACCTTTTCTTATGCAGTTGGGAACTAAAAAGAGAATAATTTAGAAGGAACAAATGATAGGTGAAGTGTCTTAGATGTCTCTGTCACAACCCACTGGATGGAATGATATGGTGTATCTCAGAGCTATTGTTGGGACATAGATATGTTTAAGTTTCAAAGCAGTAGACCTAAAACTGTTGGTGTATATGCTAGGATCAGTTGAAACATTTTGTTCTAAAATTTCCTGGAATTTCTTCACAGTTTCCAGTTGGTAGGCCTAGAAAGTAAGGTGATAAAAACAATTGCACATTCACTGGGAACTTTGTGTGTGGTCAAGGAGGTAAAATCTAAGAATAAGCCTAGTTAATACTGAAAAGAAAACACTTTAAATATGTGAACCGTCTTTCAGAGTCTTTTTGAAAGTAAGCAAATGTTTTCTATGTTGATGTATTTGTCTATAAATTGTGAAAAATCTCTTAACCATGGAGTGATGTTTATGAGAGATAACTAAATATAAATATACGGTCATGAAATTTGGCCATAAGATGCAAATAAGGAGCAATTCAAATGATGAAATGTGTGATTAGTGAAATCATCCTTTATATGAGGGCAGTTATCAAAAGATTATAAGGCATTAATGAGGAATGCAATTGCTCAATCAAAAGAAAGAAATTAAGCATCTACAAAGCACTATGCAGAAATTTTGAGGACTTCAAGTTTTATTGGAATTCTGATAAAATTTAGACCTTACATTCATTTGATATATTTTCTTAGTATAATATTATGAATCCTAATTTATTGTTCACTCACCTTTAGACTTATCACTACATTTTATATTCCCGGACTTTGTAAACCATCACTGATGTTACTCAATGTTTACAAAGACTGTATTCTCTAAACTCATCATGGTTTCCTTGTTTTTAATTGTTATTAACCATTACCAAAAGCTAGTATATTCTCACATGCAGTAATATAGATGGGCAGAGCCCTTCTCCTAAAGAACTCATTTCTGAGTACACAATTCTTCCTCAAGATAGAAAGAAGGTCATGGGTGATGTTATCATCTAGATGAAGGGATGATCTGAGTAGGGATAAAGTAAAAGGGATATTAGCATACAGTCTCAATGCAAGGGGAAGGGTCAGGTGTGTGATCTGATAACATAATGTATATAACTGATATCTGACTGCCAGGTTAAGAATAAAGGAGTTTGCCAATTCGGATGTTTTTTATTTCTTTTTGTTGTCTGATTGCTGAGGCTAGGAGCTCTATAAGTCAGACTTTCACTCTTTGCAGATGATATGATACTTTATGTGGAAAACCTAAAAGTCTCCACTCCAAAGCTACTAGAAGTCCTACAGGAATTCAGTAAAGGGTCAGGATATAAAATCAATACACAGAAGTCGGTTGCATTTATATACACCAACAACAAAACAAAAGAAAGAGAAATTAAGGAGTCAATCCATTTATAATTTCACCCCAAACCATAAGATACCTAGGCATAAATCTAACTAAAGAGACAAAGAATCTGTACCCAGAAAACTATAGAACACTCATGGAAGAAATTGAAGAAGACACAAAGAAATGAAAAAACATTCCATGCTTATGGATAGGAAGAACAAATATTGTGAAAATATCTATGCTACCTAGAGCAATCTACATGTTTAATGCAATCCCTATCAAAATATCATCCACATTTTTCAAAGAAATGGAACAAATAATTCTAAAATGTATATGGAACCAGAAAAGACCCCAAATAACCATAGGAACACTGAAAAAGAAAGCCAAAGTTGGTGGCATCACAATTCCAGACTTCAAGCTCTATTACAAAGCTGTAATCATCAAAACACAAAAACAGACACATAGATCAGTGGAACAGAATAGAGAGCCAAGAAATGGACTCTCAACTCTATGGTCAACTAATCATTGACAAAGCAGAGGAAAGAATGTCCAGTGGAAAAAAGACAGTTTCTTTAACAAATGGTGTTGGGAAATAGTCACAGGCAGAAGAATGAAACTGGACCATTTTCTTACACAAGACACAAAAATTGACTCAAAATGGATGAAAGACCTCAATGTGAGTCAGGAATCCATCAAAATCCTTGAGGAGAACACAGGCAGCAGCCTCTTTGATCTCAGCTGCTACAACTTCTTCCTAAAAACATCACCAAAACCAAGGGAAGCAAGGGCAAAAATGAACTATTGGGTCTTCATTAAGATAAAAAGCTTTTGCACAGCAAAGGAAACAGTCAACAAAACCAAAAGACAACTGACGGAATTGGAGAAGATATTCACAAATGGCCTATCAGATAAAGGGCTAGTATCCAAAATCTATAAAGAGCTTAACAAACTCAACACCCAAAGAACAAATAATCCAATCAAGAAATGGGCAGGGGACATGAACAGATATTTCTGCAAAGAAGACATCTGTAAGGCCAACAGACACATGAAAAAGTGTTCAACATTACCTGGCATCAGGGAAATTTACATTTTTTTTAATTTTAATTTTTTATTTTTTATAAACATATATTTTTATCCCAGGGGTACAGGTCTGTGAATCGCCAGGTTTACACACTTCACAGCACTCACCAAAGCACATACCCTCCCCAATATCCATAACCCCACCCCCCTTCTCCCAACCCCCCTCCCCCCAGCAACCCTCAGTTTGTTTTGTGAGATTAAGAGTCACTTATGGTTTGTCTCCCTCCCAATCCCATCTTGTTTCATTGATTCTTCTCCTACCCACTTAAGCCCCCATGTTGCATCACCACTTCCTCATATCAGGGAGATCATAATGGAATACTATGCAGCCATCAAAAGAAATGAAATCTTGCCATTTGTGACAACATGGATGGAACTAGAGAGTATCATGCTTAGCAAAATAAGTCAAGCAGAGAGAGGCATCAGGGAAATTTACAAATCAAAACCACAATGCGATACTACCTCACATCAGTCAGAATAGCTAAAATTAAGTCAGGAAATGAGAGATGTTGGCGAGGATGTAGAAAGGGGAATCCTCTTACACTATTGGTGGGAATACAAGCTGGTGCAGACACTCTGGAAAACAGGATGGAGGTTCCTCAAAAAGTTGAAAATAGAGCTATCCTATGACCCAGCAATTGTACTACTGGGTATTTACCCTAAAGATACAAATGTAGTGATCTGAAGGGGCACATGCACCTGAATGTTTATACCAGAAGTGTCCATAATACCCAAACTATGGAAAGAGCCTAAATGTCCATCAACAGATGAATGGATAAAGAAGATGAATGGAATACCAGGAAGCCATCAAAACCCCCCAAATCTTGCCATTTGCAATGATGATAGAACTAGAGGGTATTATGCTAAGAAAAATAAGTCAGTCAGAGAAAGACAATTATCATATGATCTCACTGATACAAGGAATTTGAGAAACAAGACAGAGGGGAAAGGAGGGAAAAATTAAACAAGTGAAACCAGAGGGAGACAAACCATAAGAACCTCTTAATCTCCAGAAACAAACTGAGGGTTGCTGAAGGGGAGGGGTGTGGGAGGGATGTAGTGGTTGGGTTATGGACATTGGGGAGGGTATATGCTATAGTGAATGCTGTGAATTGTGTAAGACTGATGATTCACAGACCTGTACCACTGAAACAAATAATACATTATATGTTAATAAAAAAAGAATTCTCAAAAAAAAAAAAAAAGAGTAGAGGAGTTGACAACACACACACCCACACAGAATAAAGGATTTGAGTAAGGAGAAAGTGAAAAGTGGTGCACTTGCAAAAATCTAAGACTCTTCAACCCATTATTTTTTCTTGTCTTTTGGTTATTCATCACTCTATGAGATCTGGGGTGAAATTCAGCAATAGAAAAAAAAAAACAAGAAAAATTGTAAGATGTTATAGCTGTAGTTATATTTATATTTTTATAGGTGTCTTGGAAAGAATATAAAGTTTTTAATGTGACAAATGAATTGCAAACTTAGTTAAATTTACTTAATGACATTGACAAAATGTCTAACAACAAAATAATAAGTTCTATATAATATAATGTTCTCAAATAATAGATATGTGGAAATGGTCTGTACATACAAGATCTAGCTATTGTTGCATACTTGTTGAGACCCAGAATAAAATAGTTAAAAAAATGAAAGAGTTATGATTAATCATTTTACAGAAGAGAGAACTAGCTGCAGTTCTTCCATAAAATTTATCTAATGGGTTTGTACCTCACTACAGTTGGAAGACTTTGATCATCATTTACTGATGATTACTATGGCCCTGAAGTAGTGCTTTATAAAAGATAGTTAATATAGAGGATGCCATTCCTCACTACTGGCAAGTGTTCTTAAAGAACCTTCATGGGTAAAGATGAATATCATACTGAATATTAGTCTCTTCTTTTTATCCAAGAAGGCAGCAGAGATAAATACCTTTCAGTCTATCCCTTTATTCAGGCATAGAACATAAGACTCACTCCCTATAGACTGTAGGCCTAAGGAGTCATCACCATAGGAGTTTTCTTATCGTGGTTCAATGAACATTAGGTACATGAGATTATTGTAAAAGGAATACCTTTTCGGTAATGGCATTACTAACATTTGTATTTTTTTCATAGTTTGTATCTGAAATATTGAAAAATACAAAGACATAAGAATTCATACATACACACACAAGTGTTAAAAGTAGATGACATGGATTTCAGTGCAAAATTTTCACACCATTCTTAATTTCTAAAAAAAGTAAAAGAGAAAGATCTCCTCAGAAGGAAGATGTCCTAGATGTTCAGTTTATTACTGTCAATACCTATACCTACTCCTCATTTTCTTTCCCCCTGAACTTAAAGAAACAACTTTATATCTTTTATCAAAAAAAAACTTGTTTATCTAGTCTTGACTCCATCACTATCCAACTTTAAAGAACCTCATATTGGGCACCTGGGTGGCTTGGTCATTGGGCATCTGCCTTCAGGTCATGATCCCAGGGTCCTGGATCAAACTCCACATTAGGCCCTCTGCTCAGTAGGAAGCCTGCATCTCCCTCTCCCTCTGCTGCTTCCCTGCTTGTGTTCCCTTCCTCGCTGTGTCTCTCTCTGTCAGATAAATAGATAAAATCTTAAAAAAAAAAAAACCTCCAGAAACCTTATATTAACTATCTGCCTTCAGTAGAGAGTTTTTATAGATATAAGGTTAATATACATTAAAATATTTTTGTATGTATTATCAATTGCTTTCTTTTTTTAAACTTCATTTTATTTTTCTAGTGTTTCGAGATTCATTTTATTAATTACCTTTGAAAGGGTTGTCCCATTGTAGAATCCCAAAAATAATCCACAAAGATTTCTTTTTAGGCCATATATTTATTGATATGGTAAATACTATTAATTTTTTGAAATATGCTGATTAAATGAAATGTCAACTCATTATTTTCTAAGTTGTATTTATCTTATGGCAATGATTCAATTATTCACACTTCCTGTGAATTACTTTTTTATGCCTTATATTTTTTACTTATTAAATCAGTGCATTAGGTAATAGACTTTAGAATCATATATGTATGTATATATATGTACATATATAAACACACAAACAAGCATATCATACTTTAAAGTTATCAAAAATAATCTAATCTTGAATTCATTTCTATTAATCTCCAAACAATACTATAAGATTTGGGAAATAAAAATTAACCCCTTTGTGTCTCTCTCTTCTTCTCTATAAAAGATTAAATAAATTAATATATTCAACCCACTTATAATACAGTTTGGTGGAGCAGAAGAATATCATAAATTTTAATAACAAAATAATATTAAATACTTTACCATCATTAGCAGTAATTTATCTTTCTTCATTTGCTTGGCTCTTTGAAAAAAATTTATGTGTATATATATATATATCTCTATCTCCTGACTCCGTGCATATGCAGTTCCCCTAAAACAGTTTTTATTTTTAAAAATTTAGGCAAACTTATTACTATTTAATTTACTGGCATCTAGATTTTGAGTCTTCAAAGACTTTACCATCACAATTAAATGTGCCCTCTCTTTTCTATTATGTTAAAAATGTAATTTGTTTTCTAATAAATATTTACATTTCATTTTATCTAGACTGTACATTTATTAAAAAGTATGAAATATGAGTCCACTTCTTTCTTTAAATTATTACTCAATTGTCTCAGTACCTTTTATTTCTTCAGACAAAGGACAGTTGACAGGATTTTAAAATTTTCTTTATAAAAATTATACAGTTGTAAAAGTATTTTGTATCAGATGTTGGAAACCCCAGGTTAAATTAATGGCAAACTACAGCATTGGAACTTAAATTTTGTTGTAAACAATAGAATAGACAATATTTTTTTAAAGATTTTACTTATTTACTTGACACAGAGAGAGAGATCACAAGTAAGCAGAGAGGAAGGCAGAGAGCTCGAAGTGGGGCTCCATCTCAGGACCCTGAGACCATGACCTGTCTGAGGTGAAGGCAGAAGCTTAACCCACTGAACTACCCAGGTGTCCCAACAATATCTGGAAGTTATAAGCTCTTTTATTTTTTATTTGAGTATAGTTGACACACAACGTTATATTAGTTTCAGGTGTACATATAAGTGATTCAGCATCTCTATACATTATGTTATGCTCACCACAAGTGTAGTTATCTGTTACCATACAACACTACTACCATGTCATTGACTATATTCCTTATTCTCTGACTTCCTTTCACTCATTTTGCCATCCTTCCACCTGTACTCCCTCCAGCAACTATCATTTTATTCTCTGTATTCATTCCTATAATTCTGCTTTTTGTTTGTTTCTTCATTTGTTTTATATATTCCATATATGAGTGAAAAACATACGGTATTTGTCTCTCTCAGTCTGACTTATTTCACTTAGTGTTACAGCCATGTTGTTGCAAATGGCAAGATCTCATCTGTTTTGTGACTGAATAATGACCCATTGTGTAAGTATAGCATATCTTTTTTATCCATTCATCTATCAATGGGCACTTAGGTTCCTCCTATTATCTTGACTAATATAAATATTGCTTCAATAAACATAGGGGCCCACATATCTTTCTGAATTTATGTTTTCATTTTCTTTGGGTAAATACCCTGTGGTGGAATCTCTATATTTCATCAGTGGTGAAATCTCTATAGAGATCAGTGGTGGGATCTCTATATTTCATTTTTTGAGGACACTTCATACTATTTCTCCATTTTCATCTTTCCATCTTAGATCATTTTTCAATTTTATCCATATTAATGTCCTTTGGAATATGTCACACACACCTTCACACTCTGTTCTGTTTTTGTGTTTGTTCCATTCTTGTTATTCTTCTCTAGGCTAATTAGGCTATTATTATTAACCTTTCTTCTAACTAGTGAATTTTATTTTGTACTGTGTCCAATATGCTCTTAAATTCACTGATTTTATAATTTCATGTATTTATTTTACTTTTCATTCTAGAATGTCCATTAGATTCTTTTTTTTTTTTTTACTTTCCAGATGATTTTCATCACTTTAATTTTTTATTTTTGATAAACATATATTTTTATCCCCAGGGGTACAGGTCTGTGAATCAACAGGTTTACACACTTCACAGCACTCACCAAATCACATACCCTCCCCAATGTCCATAATCCCACCCCCTTCTCCCAAACCCCCTCCCCCCGGCAACCCTCAGTTTGTTTTGTGAGATTAAGAGTCACTTATGGTTTGTCTCCCTCCCAATCCCATCTTGTTTCATTTATTCTTCTTCTACCCACTTAAGCCTCCATGTTGTATCACCACTTCCTCATATCAGGGAGATCATATTCTTTTTTAAACATTCTTGATATTTTTGACTTCTCAATACTTTATACTTCTCACCTCATTATTAAAATACTCTATCTTTTTATCTATTTTGCCCAGCATAGAAACTTTGGATCTAATTTTTTAGCTTCCCACATAGCCTCAGAATTCAGCAAAAGTACTGCTGAAAAAAACTAGTTGTGCACTTGAGATCCTCAAACTCCTATTTTTGTTCACTCTAGTTTTGTGCAATACCTAACAGCTTTAAAGCTTTTGTTTTCCCCAGCAGCAAATTCCTGGCCAACCCCTTCTCCTCAGCCATGAGAAAAACTAGTGAAACAGAACAAAACAAAAACCAAATAAGGATGTTTGTCATTATTTCACCTATTAATTACTCTTTCATCTTTGAAATTTTAGTACATCTGCTACAAGTTGCTAATGACCTTAAATGTTACTTAATAATTTTTTCCATTTTACTAGTGGTCATTAGGGATGCTGATCTACTGCTACCTACAATATCCTATCTGCAAGAAGAAGTTACAGTCATTTTGATTGACTATTGTAATTATTATAAAGTTTTAGACTTTTTCTCTATTAGATTATAACTTCTTGCTTCTATATTTGTGAGAAATTTACTCACATAGTTAAAGCAATAACAAAATTTATATATCACAGATTTAAAGTAAAATAAGCAAGAGATTGAGGCTTCAACATTGGAATTTCACAAAGGCATTAATTACAATGGAAATATATTTTTGAAAATGCTACCCTTAACTCATGAGTGTTTTGATATGATACTATTTTGATATAATTTTATTTTAAAGGTAAAAATGTCACCATAAGAATCACATATGTATTAACCACTCTATGTAACACTTTTGTTTTGTTTGAAATTCATCATTGTCCAAGGAACAATCCTAATATCCCTAATACAAGAATATCTGTAGCTCCTAAAAGACCTCAGATATATATGATTATAACTGTATATACTATATGTAACTGGAGTGTTCATTCTTGCCATACATATCTTCTAATTTGACATAGGGTAATACATATTTACAATTGTACTTTAAGATTATTTTGCTTGCCTCGCCTCTATAAACTTATCCAATAAACAAGACATAGCAAGATTCATTCTCTTTCTCTGAGACTAAAATATCTTACTATATACTAAGTCCTTTCAAAATATTGGCTGAATAACTCAGAAGTATAGAAGGTAAATGGAATTAATTATGGCCAATTCATTCTACAAGTACTTTAAGGCCCATTTTTATATTTGGTAAGACTACCCAAAGGTATCAACTTCAAAATGTATTACTTTACTCCCTTGAAAAATCACTGAATGTTTTAATGTATACTCTCCGGTTTATTACTTTAGCAAAGTATACTACAAGAGAAAATAATTGAAAGTATTTGAATTTCAATTTATAGAACTCAGGAATTAGGGGGGTTTTGTTTTGTTTGATATAAAAATTGACACACTTTTAAGTATTTAAGTATTCTTTTTGATGTAAAGAGAAGTTTATATATAGCACTTTTGCTGCCTGCCAAAATGCCATGGAGGCATTTTACTTTAGTTGAGAAAAGAACTAGCTATATTTCTCATGAAACATTATTTTTACTAGAAAGAAAGCAAAAAGTATGCATATTCAAACTTAGGTATTATGCAATCATGTTTTTGCAAATGACTGGTTATTTTAAAGAAAACAAATCATGATGGTATTTGCTGACAATGGTAAAACTTGAGTTGAAAAAAATGTTAAAAACTGTCACAATGACTTTGGAAGCTTCTAGATACTTAAATTTTATACTTACAAAATTGGTAGTGGTATTAATAAAATGATTTTTGATGTTGTATTATAAAGTATAGCAATTTTTGAAAGATCTAACTTCCAGAATTAACATTTTCCAAATTACAAAATATGATGTTTACAAAATTATACAATTAAAAGACCAATTCAAAGTGTAAGATGGGGGTTCCTGAGTGACTCAGTGGGTTAAGGGTCTGCCTTTGGCTCAGGTCGTGACCCCAGGTTCCTGGAATTGAGCCCCATGTCAGGCTCCCTGCTCAGTGGGGGGTCTGCTTCTCCCTCTCCCTCTGTTCCTCTCCTCTTTCTCCTGTGCTCGCTCTCTCTCTCTCTCAGATAAATAAATAATTTTCTTTTAAAGTGTACAAGATAGACAATGGATTATAATATAATGAGATTATAAAATTGCCATTCATATGGTTTCAGATTCCATATAGCAACTGACTTTTACAAAAATAATCACTTATCAAATTTTGGTGTTATATCCAAGAAGGATATCACAACTATTTGAAAGAACTTTAAATGTGCCCACCTTTTCTAAGAACATATCTGTGAGAAGCCAAGTTTTCTTCAAACCAAAATAACATATTTCAACAGATTGAGCACAGAAACAAATTAGAGAATTCTGATATCTTCTATTAAGCCAGATATTAAAAAGATCTGAAAAACTACAAAATATTACCACTTTATCAATAATTTTTGTTTTGGAATATAGAGTTTTTTTCTTAAAAATCTTATTTTCACTTGTATTAATAATTTCTTATTGCTATTTAAATAAATTAGCAAATATTTATTGTCAAATTTTTAGTCCTATATCTATGATAATCTTGATAGATATGAGGCACATAAACAAGTATTCTTCGAGGTCCACACTAATTAAATCTAACCACCCAAGTAAGCAAGTGAATTAGAGTTGAAAACTAACCACATTATTCTGAAAAGCCAGTTTATTGCTATTTGAAAACAAAACACCTAGCATTCAAATACCTCCCTCCAAAATTTTACTCTGCAACTCAGTTTACAGTTCAATGACAATAATACTTACTCTCAAATTTCTATAAAGCAGAACCAAGTTTGTTACACAATTACACTTGTCCATTAGGTAGGTGAGAGAAAGAAGACAGCCTCATAATCAGAGACATCATAAGATTTTCAACAATTTTACTTAGGTTGAGCAATTTGGTGTCTACTTGGAGATGAAGTCATATACCTGGCATTAAAAAAAAAAAAAATTAGTGATGTAAAATTCTAGTTGTGTAGCAGTATTTTTTTTAATTTTTAATTTTTTATAAACATATAATATATTTTCATCCCCAGGGTAAAGGTCTGTGAATCGCCAGGTTTACACACTTCACAGCACTCACAAAAGCACATACCCTCCCCAATGTCCATAACCCCACCCCCCTTCTCCTAACCCCCTCCCCCCAGCAACCCTCAATTTGTTTTGTGAGATTAAGAGTCACTTATGGATTGTCTCCCTCCCAATCCCATCTTGTTTCATTGATTCTTCTCTTCCCCCCTTAAGCCCCCATGTTGCACTTCCTCATATCAGGGAGATCATATGACAGTTGTCTTTCTCCACTTGACTTATTTCGCTAAGCATGATAAGCTCTAGTTCCATCCACGTTGTCGCAAATGGCAAGATTACATTTCTTTTGATGGCTGCATAGTATTCCATTGTGTTTATATACCACTTCTTCTTTATCCAGTCATCTGTTGATGGCCATCTAGGTTCTTTCCATAGTTTGGCTATTGTAGACATTGCTGCTATAAACATTCGGGTGCACGTGCCCCTTCGGATCACTATGTTTGTATCTTTAGGATAAATACCCAGTAATGCAATTGCTGGGTCATAGAGCAGTTCTATTTTCAACTTTTTGAGGAACCTCCAAGCTGTATTCCACAGTGGTTGCACCAGCTTGCATTCCCACCAACAGTGTAGGAAGGTTCCCCTTTCTCTGCATCCTTGCCACCATCTGTCATTTCCTGACTTGTTAATTTTAGCCATTCTGACTAGTGTGAGGTGATATCTCACTGTGGTTTTGATTTGTATTTCCCTGATGCCGAGTGATATGGAGCACTTTTTCACGTGTCTGTTGGACATCTGGATGTCTTTTTTGCAGAAATGTCTGTTCATGTCCTATGCCCATTTCGTGATTGGATTATTTGTTCTTTGGGTGTTGAGTTTGCTAAGTTCTTTATAGATTTTGGACACTAGTCCTTTATCTGATATGTCGTTTGCAAATTCTTCTCCCATTCTGTCAGTTGTCTTTTGATTTTGTTAACTGTTTCCTTTGCTGTGCAAAAGCTTTTGATCTTGATGAAATCCCAATAGTTCATTTTTGTCCTTGCTTCCCTTGCCTTTGGCATTGTTCCTAGGAAGATGTTGCTGCGGCTGAGGTCGAAGAGGTTGCTACCTGGTTCTCCTCAAGGATTTTGATGGATTCCTTTCGCACATTGAGGTCCTTCATCCATTTTGAGTCTATTTTTGTGTGTAGTGTAAGGAAATGGTCCAATTTCATTTTTCTGCATGTGGCTGTCCAATTTTCCCAGCACCATTTATTGAAAAGGCTGTCTTTTTTCCATTGGACATTCTTTCCTGCTTTGTCGAAGATTAGTTAACCATAGAGTTGAGGGTCTATTTCTGGGCTTTCTATTCTATTCCATTGATCTATGTGTCTGTTTTTGTGCCAGTACCATGCTGTCTTGATGATGACAGCTTTGTAATAGAGCTTGAAGTCTGGAATTGTGATGCCACCAACGTTGGCTTTCTTTTTCAATATCCCTTTGGCTATTCGAAGTCTTTTCTGGTTCCATATAAATTTTAGGATTATTTGTTCCATTTCTTTGAAAAAGATGGATGGTACTTTGATAGGAATTGCATTAAATGTGTAGATTTTTCCATTTTTCCATTTCTTTGTGTCTTCCTCAATTTCTTTCATGAGTACTTTATAGTTTTCTGAGTATAGATTCTGTGCCTCTTTGGTTAGGTTTATTCGTAGGTATCTTATGGTTTTGGGTTGTAGCAGTATTTTTTTAATTTGGATTAATACCTGTCTCAAGATAAAAGCATGCTCTTTTTTAAAAAATATTTTATTTATTTATTTATTTTCGAGAGAGAGTAGGAGCAGGGATGAAGGGAAAGGGGCAATGGCAGGAAGTAGACTCCTCGCTGAGCAAAGAACCTGATATGGGTTCCATCCCAGGACCCTGGGATCTTGACCTGAGCTGAAGACAGATGTTTAACCAACTGAGCCACCCAGGCATCCCATCTAGGCCATTCTTGAAGGACAACATAGTTTAGCAACTTGTCACCTGAACAAGTAGATTAAGAGAACTTTATTTTATTTCAAACACAATTACAACAGTTTTAGTCAATAGTATTGGTAAGACTCTTTTCTCAAAAAGTTCATAGATTTTTAATCAAGTTCTCCCATTTTTCCTATGGTTCAAGAGCACCCTTAGACATTTGCATTAAAACATCAAAAACTAATGATGTACTGTGCAGTGACTAACATAACATAATAAAAAATTAATAATACACTTATTTTATTAGAAGGTTTATTGGATTTTTGTCAATAGAAGTCTTACTGTATGTAATTCCACATTATCATTTAAGATCTAGAATTACTTGGATTTTTTAAGCCTATTAAAAATATATATTCTAGATTCTATTATCATTTGTGCCTGCCTAAAAACTGGCAAGTCTTTCCCTGACTCCATCTTCTTCTTATATCCTCCAAAATCCATCTAATTATAGACAACATCTACTACCTATTTACCATTTTCAAACTCTTCCCTCAGAGGTATAGGCACTTATGTTTATTACAGCCGGGGTCCACATGCTGAACAATGTGGGTGCTGTTTGTGCCTGAAGAGTTGTGCTTCAAAATTTAGATGCTGATTCTCTCAGCTGTCAGGTGTCCCTATGAATTTCCCTGTCACATGGTGAAGACTTTGTTGTGAGTAAGGTTTTCATTTGTTATTTAAAGTGTAAAAATAATTTATAAGTGACATAACATACTCGGCTATAGTACTTATTTTGAGAACTTGGCAAAGTGATTATTTCTTTTTAAAATAAAAATAACTTCAGTTAGGAATCTTTGGAAGTAGATAATTATCCTTTGTAATAAATGAGGCATTTCATTTATGTGCAATATGGAATTTTACCATAATGATAATATAAAATATGTCACATGACAGGAATGGTAGGAACAATATGAAGAAACCTATGTGTAATCATATTTTTGGTTGAAGAAAATATATATTAATAAATTGTATATTGGAAAACCACTCAATTATTGATAGAGTACTGTACACTTTTATTTTTCTTTAATGAACCTGAAGTTGGAAGAAAATTATTACTGGATTTATCAGGTAAATATTCTGTGTATTAGCAAAAATAATATTGGCAATAATACCTGTAACTTTTCCTTGAAGAATTATCTTTCTCATTTTTACAAGTCTCTACTATTTTTTAATCTTAAATTTATTTAATTTGTTCCTAAATTTTAACAATAATTAGAGGACTATTTTAGTTTGTAATTTTTTTTAAAGATTTTTTAATTTACTCATTTGTAAGAGAGAGAGGGAGCATTAGACAGCAGGAGCTATGGGAGAAGCAGTAGGAGAAACAGAGAGAAGCAGACTTCCCGCTAAGCAGGGAGCCTGAGGCGGGGTTGGATCCAGGACCCTGATACGATCTGAGCCAAAGGCAGATGCTTAACCAACTGAGCCACCCAGGCACCTTAGAAGACTATCTTAAATCCTTAAACTTTTGGCAATAATTGGAAACTACTTAGATTTATTTGAGTCTTTTCTGTGGAACTAGTGAATCAAACATTTGAATCAAATATACATAGAATGGAAACATGAATTGAGAATTTAATGTTGTACTTTGAGGTATAATAATACATAATATTTAGTGAGCATGACTATGTCATATCTTGCATAATCATTCTGTGTGTGTGTGTGTGTGTGTGTGTGTGTGTGTGTGTGATCTCTAATTCTTCCAATTATTTCCAGAGGAATATGTTTTTATTGTGCCTGTAACACAGAGAAGTAAACTGAGTTAGAAAAAGGTTATCCAATGGAATAATAGTGACACAGTTAGTAAGTAGTGAAGCAAGGATTTAAACTGAGCTGGTCTGAGGGTAGAATACATTCTTTTATCTCCATAATTCATTTCTTGAAAGCTCAGAATGTGTCAGCCACTCTATTAAGTAGATTATGTATATTATATCATTTAATTCTCATTACCACAACATGAGGTACATATAATTATCCTTATTTTAGAGAAGAGATTACTGAGGCTTAGAGAGTTTCAGTAATTTTTGAAGTGGCTCACACCTATGTAGTGCACAGTTGCGATATAAAATGGTATCTGTTGGGGACGCCTGGGTGGCTCAGTTGGTTAAGCAGCTGCCTTCGGCTCAGGTCATGATCCCAGCGTCCTGGGATCGAGTCCCACATCGGGCTCCTTGCTCCGCAGGGAGCCTGCTTCTCCCTCTGACTCTGCCTTCCACTCTGTCTGCCTGTGCTCGCTCTCGCTCGCTCTCTCTCTGACAAAAAAAAAAAAAAAAAAAAAAAATGGTATCTGTTGGATTGGTCTGCTGCTTAATGTTGTAAATGATGCTAATGAACCCTCTGGCATACTTTTCTGAAAAAAAAAAAAAAGAAGAATAAGACATTCAGTGAAATTTAGCTCATGCTGGAACAGTTAATTTTCTACTATTAGGCAGAAGAAAATCAAGGTGTGTGTACTATTACTTCCTACTGTTTTTTCACTGTAACACCTATAAACTTGTGGATCTGAACACAATCCAAAGCCAAGCAGCATCTTTACTGTTCAGTGTGACACACTGGACTTTGACAGAACAGACATAGAGGAAACATGTACTTTGCCATGTTTTATTTTTGTCAGAAAGCTATCGACAAGTCCGGCTGCTAAATACTGTCACTAGCTTGAAATCTGTAGGCTTACAGAAAAGTGACACGTTGGAGATATTTACATATTCCAAGGCCAGACTCTCAGCTATCATTGGACTGTCAAATACATTGTTGATGGAAACTTGAAAAACATTTTCAGACTACTTATCCTTTTCAAAGCTGTCCATCTTATATGCTCTGGAATATCAGTTTGCTTGAGAATTCTATCCATATTCTATCTACAGAAGCTTTAGCATAGCGAAAGAAAATACTCAAGCATTTTTAGAAGTACATGCATATTTAAATTATTTGCTTCATAATTTCCAATAATTAGGACAATTCTTTTTTTTAAATAAAGAATGGCTCCTGTTATTTCATTAATGTTTTATTTGCTTTTTAATTTTTTTGTTAATTTTAAAGTGGTAACAACTGAACATACAAATACAGAGGTAAGAAAGGCACACAATGAATGTGTTGTCTACTCTCACCTCCCTGTTGAAGTAATTAAACAGAGAGGCCACTAGACTGAAGTGGCTAGAATGCTTTCGTATTCTGTGCCAGCAAACCAAAACCTAGGCCGGTGTCAATGCACCTGAATCTGAAAAAGTGAAATTTAAGACCAACCAATCACAAATAGCTAACAAGACTTTCTCATATAAAACAACTGCTCAAGTTTTAGGTAATCAGATGCTTTCCTTGCGTTGCTTCCATAAAAATCTCTCTAGCTCCTGCTGAAGCATTCCTAACCACTTTCAATTTGATGTTACTCCATTTGAATCTGTTTGCCCAAATAAATTCTTAAAATTTTTAATTTGCCTCCGTTTTTTTTTTCAAGATTTATTATTTATTTGAAAGACAGAGATCACAAATAGGCAGAAAGGCAGGGAGAGAGAGACAGAGAGAAGCAGGCTCCCTGCTGAGCAGTAAGCCCAATGCAGGGCTCCATCCCAGGACCCTGAGACCATGACCTGAGCCGAAGGCAGAGGCTTAACCCACTGAGCCACCCAGGTACCCCTGCCTCAGTTTTTTAAATGCCCCAATCACCAGGTTCCCCTCTTCCTCCTATGTGTCTACTTTCATATATACATTACATACTTTCATATATATATTACTACTTTCATATATATCTATATGAATGCACATGCATATAAATATATGTGAATGATTCACATATATGAATATGTGTTCACATTATTATTGTCTTGCATACACAGTTGCATATTCTATACAATTTTCTGGAACTCACAACAATCTTTCCATACCAGTATAGTATGTGCAATATGTCTTTAATGAGAGTTACTATGATAGATAATGATTATTTAGATTTGTTATTGCTATCTTATAAGTGAGATAGTCTTGCATACCCTCTATGTTGTATATATTGTATATTAGTGCTAATATTTTAAAAATTAAAAACTTTTCTTTCTATGATATAAAAAAGCTTATATCAAGATATCAGAGAGTTCATAAATTTGACTGACAAAAAATGACATCTGTATTTCCACTAATACGAAATTTAGTATTTCCTTTGATCATGAAAGCAGACAGCAATAGCTAACAGTATTAGCTATAACTCTGACTTGGTCACTAATAGATATTGTAGATCGCTTCATATGAAATTATACATATTAAAGATATTTTAAACTATGGATAACTGTATTACACCAATATTACAGGAGTTATTAAATTAGATGTTAGATATTTATGTCATGTGTTAAAACATAATCTCTATATCACATTTTTGAAAGGTAATGTATTTGTATATATACAAATAAACAAATAAAAAGCATAATTGCTTTTTTATAATCTTATAACTTAATTTTATTTCTAGGAAAAATAAAATCTCAGTAGCTACCCAAATTACAAAAGAGGTCCATGTCAAAAACATCTCTCTATGTTTAGGAAACACTTACATGATTTAGTTTACATGATAATAGCTTCCTGTTTCTTAAAGTTAAGTTAGAATTGTATGACAAAATTTTGGGAGCCCGGTCCACGTTATTTACTCTCTCTTTTCTATGTAATTCTTTGCTGATTTATATATTCAAATTATACATTTTATCCAGATCCCTCAAATTGCATAAAGTTTAGTAATAAATTATTGTTCCTTTATAACTTCTTCTCTCACATTATGACTACTTTGTCATTTCCAATTTTGTGGTTTCATAACTTTTCTCCTTGCTTTTTAATGGTATATTCTTGCACCCCAAGAAAATAGCTCAATGTGCTAACAATTTTCTGATTGCTGTTTTATTCTTTTACGTTTTGACTTCAATTAATATTTTCTTCTATTTCTGTAGTTTTATATTTATTTTTAATTTTCTATAAGAGGAAAATATATTTATTCTAATTCTGTCTTGTTTACATTTTATTTATTCAAGTCTATGGATTTTCCTTTATACAGCTATTAGGTTCTGGTTGCAATATTTCTCTTTTTATCCCCTACATATTCTATAATTTGAGTTTTGAGTTGGTACATTAATTTAATTTTAATTACTAGGAGCTATGTTTTTCAATTTCCAGGTAATTTTCCTCCTAGATTAATTTCACCTCTTACCTCATTACTACCAAAGGGTATTATCTGTAATTTTTAAATTTTTTTGTAATTTATTAAGATTCTCTTTAGTCTAATTATCAATGCTATTATTAATGTTTTATGCAAGCATGAGAATGATATATAAATTGCGTCAAATATCCATCACAGTTTACTTCCTTGAAAAATATATTATCATGGAGAATTTTTTCCATATTTTTTATACTTAATAGTTGCTCTGGTTTTTTTTCCGCCTGAATGTACCTTACAATGATGTATATTTTTTAAGGTTTTATATCAATTTTCCTGAAATATGGAAATTTTAAAACTCAAAATTTAGATGTGTTAACTTCTGATAAATTTGACTTTTTTATTTTTTCATTATTTGATGCTCTCAGGCATTTACATTTTTTGGTATATCTTTAATATCTCTTTTAAATTAGCTTTTGCTTTTCATACCAAATGTTTATTAAAGTTTTTAGCTACTTCTCAAATAAATATCCTTTCTATTGAATTTTTCCCATTAAAAAAGAAATTAATTTTATACTTATAATTAGAAACCACACTTGCAATGTGACTACACAAATTGAGGTAAAAATAAATATATATCTATTTTGTAAATTCATAAAACTTCATTTACCATATGTTTAAAGGAAAGCAGAAGTAACAACAATATAAGGATAATAATGAATGATTGTAAGCAAGGCAAAGAAATGATTGTACTTTTGCAGACTGGGGATAACAATGTTTATATATAATTCATATAAACAGCTGATGGATGACAAACCCATGCCCGGTTTTATCTTTTAATTATGAGTAGTTGAAATACTTTCTTTGCTCTCTTTTACTTTTTCCTTTAACACTGTCTTGCGAGTGCATTACTGTGTTTTCAACAGTCTCTCTTCTTCATGATGCCTCCAACTGTGCTTTCCTTCTTCTCAAACACAAACACCTCAAACACAAACACATGTCTCAAAATTTTATTTTTGTTTTACATCCTTATTTTATAAATGAGATTGTTTTCGGAAAGTGTTTTTAGCTGATGGAAGTGACAATTTTCATTTCCCCTATGCCACATTTACTTATGATTTTTGGCTGCCATCAGTTTTTTTTCTCATCTTTTCTTTTATCTTATAATAGATGTATATTGATTCTTAGCTAATTTCTGTTTTATGGCAAGAATATTAATGCTTCTAATCAAATTATTTCCTGAATACTCATGTCAAAACAGGAACAAAGAAGGTATCTTCCAAATTGAAATTTTTTTTCTTGTAGTCTACTATTTAATGTGAACTCTTCAAATTTTTTCTTTACAGTCAGTAAATACTATTCATAAAAACTACTCCCAATGAAAAATGTCTCATTTTTACTTCTCTCTGGTAAGAAGCTTCCTGCAAATATTTTTGTTTGTTTGTTTTATTCTATAACCCTGCCTTTCCAGCTTCTAAATAAATAAAACCAAATCTGACTCAAAAAATATACCCAGCTAGATTGCATGAATATTTTCATGTTTCCAGAGAGAGATTATCAGATTTTATTTATTTGTTTGTTTTTTTGGATTATTAGATTTTATTTTCAGATTCTGCCACTAATTTTAAAGAACAATGTTTTGTTTGTCTTATTTTATGTATTTAGCCAAAAGTATCCCCTCTAAGTAACTTCCTGCCCACTTGAACCCCCATACATGTATCTACACATGTATGGGTGTGTGAGAGAGACAGAGAGAGAGGAGTCTTTAGAATATCAATATCAATATCTCCTGGTCTTATTGATTATGGCTTTTCCTTTTTCTATTTACCTTGTAGCTTTGGGGTAGTTTTTAGAGAAAAAGGAAACCATCATTATTAAGCTGTTGAAGAAAACTAGAATGAAAGTTATATTTTAATCTTTTATTTTCTATAATCTACAAGTTTATTGGAAGTTATTTTACCAAGGAAATTTCTAAAAAAACACCAGAAAAAAAGTGACATAGGTAGTTCAAAAGAAATTCTGCAGCTCGGTGCTGCTGGTAATTAAGTTTTGTCATCTGGGCCACATTTTTATTTGACTTCACACATTTTCATTTGAACACCAACTGTTACAAAGCATATGGACTTCTATAGCAATCCCATATGTTACATAATGGCTGACTGCTATCTATTTGGGATTCAAACAATGAGATCTCATAATGATTGTAAAGTAGGAAAACTTTCCACTCTTTATCCAGTTTAATATATATTTTAGAGACACTAAAGTAGAGAATTATGTTGTTTTATTGGGTTAAGTTCTGTCCTCCCTATGCACATTTGAAGTTTGAGAAGAAAAAATTATAAAATATTATGAAGCACAGTACTCTAAAGAGAACTATTTTGTATTAAATGTAAATAATTGGAATGCAAATATTTTGCATTAAATGCAAGTAATTGAAAGGCCATACATTTTCATTTATGAATAAGAGCATCATTTTTTCAGAATGTCACTAAAAATGGCAGAGTAAGAGACCCCAGCCTCCATTCAGCCAAGAGATCAACAATTAGGCAGCTATATATGAACAAAAATAGTGTCGAGTGAGATCAGGAGTCCATTTCAGAAATTTCAGCAACACAGTGGAAAAACAACAACAAATAATCCCTAAGAATACCTGCACAAGGGACACCTGGGTAGCTCAGTGGGTTAAAGCCTCTGCCTTCGGCTCAGGTCATGATCCCAGGTCCTGGGATCCAGCCCGCACTGGGCTCTCTGCTCAGCAGGGAGCCTGCTTCCCCCTCTCTCTCTGCCTGCCTTTCTGCCTACTTATGATCTCTGTCTGTCAAATAAATAAATTAAAAAAAAATCTTTAAAATTAAAAAAAAGAATAACTGCACAAAAGGAGAAGGGAGAACTGCCTCATTTTTGCCGGTAAATCATACCCCAGCTGGCACTACTCAATGCCAAGAGAAAACTCTCTGGCCCAAAAGAGTTCCCGCAACCAGGGAAGGGAGAGTGGGAGGAGCAACCAGTACTTTGGGGCACTTGGAAAGGACCTGCTTTAGTTTTACCCCACCCGGAAAGTGCAAATCTGAGGTTTATAGAGATGGTTTGGAACAAGGAAGAAGGGAAGATCTCTAATATCAACCACACAGCAAGAAAAACTTCAGTTCCCAATGGCCTCATCTCCAGGAGACCCCAGCAGGTTTTGTTGCCTAAGAAACCAGTGTCCAGCACAGCCACACTGTGGACTCTCTGCAAATTTGACCACAGAAGTTTCCCCCACAGGTTTTTGTGTTCACAGGCAGCAGCTACCTCAGTCTGTCCCCACTCCCTCTATCTCACGTCCTGTTCAAATCTAGGATCCACACTGGCAATCATTCTTGGCCTCTGTGGCTATACATCTGCACAATGTTGGCCCAACTCTTGCCACTACCCTTCACTGCCATGCATGTCAATGGCAAGACTCTACAGCCACGGTGTACATGACAATAGCTAAGATTCCCAGAGCTGTTCATGTGCCTAGCTCCAGCCCTGTCTCCTTTCATTGACCTACACTTCTGGTTTTATTTGCAGCTAGCCCCTGAGCTGTGTACCTGCATCCTGCTGGCCAAACTCCCATCTCCAGCCTCTCCTGAAGTTACATTGTCATCCTTTGTGGTGGTTCCAGGTGTGTGTGTGGGCATGGTTTCTCATTGGTACAGCCACTGAGGTCTATAACTTTGGCAACTGTGTGGACCTCAGCAAGCACTATAGTGGGTCTACAGGAGCTATGAGGGATACTGAGTCCTTAGCAGTACCTGTATGCTCAGTGGCTAGGCTAGGGAACAGGGCAGGTATTAGTGGTAGCTGGAGACAATGGTGTGCACAGATATAACTATGAGGGCTGGCTGCTGGTGTCTGTGTAGTGAGAAGGACACATATGTAGAGACAAGGGTCAGGACCAGCAGTGAGGATCAGAGCCAATTGTGACATACTAGAAGCTGCAGGGACCCTAGCTATCAGTATGTACTCCAATGGCTATAGGACATCCTGTAGCACATGTCAAGGGCCATGAACTTGTTGAAGTCATGGGCCTCAGCAGCCTGACCCAATGAGACATCATGTTTCCCTGAACCCAGAGTCACCACACATCTCTTCCCATTAGTGCCCTACATCTCTAGACTTGGAGTTACAGAAGGCTGACTGCTTCATGAAATTTGCAGATACCTACACAAGGCTATAGGGGTCATGAAGAATCAAGGAAACATAACACCATCAAAGAAACACTGCAGAACTCCAGTAGCTATTATATATAGATATATATCTTATCTAGATATATATCTTATCTATAAGATAAGATAGATAAGATATTAGATAAGACATATCTAGATAAGATGTATATCTAGACAAGATATATATCTAGATAAGATATACATCTAGATAATATATATCTAGATAAGATATAAGATGTGTATATCTTATCTAGATATATATATATATATCTAGATACATACAGATAGATCTATAGATATAGATATATATATATCTAGATACATATAGATAGATCTGTATGTATCTAGATATATATATGTATCTATTCATATATATCTATACAGTGTTTCATTTAAGCCTCAGGATAGCTGTAATGCTAAAACCTATAGTAGATACACAAGATAAGGAGAAGGAAACCAGGTATACCACTGCAGAAAAATATCAATTCACAAAGGAAGACAATAAGAAAGGAATAAAATAACTATAAAATAGCCAGAAAATAATTAATAATATGCATTAATAAGTCCTTACCTAACAACAATTACTTTCAATGTAAATGAATAAAATCCTACAATCAAAAGGCATAGAATGGCTGAATGGATAACAAAATAAGACCCAACTATACCCTGCCTATAAAAGACTGACTTCAAGTTTAAATACATACATATGCTCAAAAAAATGAGAGATAGCTATACTTACATCAGACAAATAGATTCTAAGTCAAAAACTATAAAAAGAGACAAAAGCATCATTATATAATGGTAAAGGGTTAATACATCAAGAAGATGTAATAATTATAAATATTTGCCTCAGCATAGGAATAAAACATAAAAAGAAAATACTAATATAACTAAAACAGGAACTAATAGCTGGGGACCTTAATACCCCACTCTCAATACTGGACAGATCATCAAGACAAAGAATTAATAAGTAAACAGTATGTTTGAACAGTATTGGGAACAAATGCACCTAACAAATATGTACAGAACATTTCATCCAACAACAGCAGAACATATAACCTTCCTAAGTACACACAGATCACTATTTGGATAGATCACATGTCAAGAAACTAAACAAGTCTTAATAAACACATCATCAGGCAAATTACCCAAAATATATAAGGAACACATAGAACTTAGTGTCAGAAAAACAAATAGCCCAATAAAAAATGGGTAAATGACCTGAACCGAAATTTTTCCAAAGATGACCTACAAGTGGTCAACAGGTACATGAAAAACTGCTTATCATCACTAATCATCAAGGGAAATGGAAATCAAAACCACAATGAAATATCACCTCACACTGGTGAAGATTGCTTTAATCAAAAAGGCGAGATAAATGCCTTTGAGGATATGGAGAACGAGAATTCTGTGCACTGCTGGTGGAAATGAAAATTGCTTAGTCTCTATAGAAAACAATGTGAAAGTTCCTCAAAAATTTAAAAATATACCTACCTTATATTTTCACAATCCCTCTTCTGGGTATATATCCAAAAGAAGTGAAAACAGGATCTAAAAAAATGGTATGTGCACTCCTATGTTCATTGCAGCATTATTTACAGTAGCCAAGATATGGAAACAAACTAAGTGTTCATTAGTGGATGAAAGGCTAAAGATAAATATATATAATGTAATACTATTTGTCCATGAGAAATAAGGAAATCCAGCCATTTATAGCAACATAGATTTACCTTGATGGCATTACACTAAGTGAGATAAGTCAGAAAAAGATAAATATTGTATGATAACACCTATATATGTGGAACCAAAAAAAGCTGAATTTGTAGAAATAGAGTAGAATGGTCATTACAAGGGCCTGGAGGTGGGTAGTAGGTGGGTGAATTGGGGACATATAGGCCAAATATACAAATTTATAGTTAGGAGATGATTAAGTTCTGGAAATCTAATGTGAATAGTTAACAATACTATATTGTGTACTTAAAATTTGCTAAATGATGAGATCTTAAATATTCTTACCCCCCCCAAAAAATGATGAATATATGACATGATGAAGTGCTAGCTAATGCTATGGTGGTAATCATATTGCAATATATAGATATACCAAATCAACACAATGCACACCTTAATCTGCCTCAGTGTTATCTATCAATTATATCTGAATTAGAAAACTTAATTTTTTAATTAAAATAATAAAAATACAGAGTAAAATAATGATAGAAATAATGAGAATGAAAGATTACATTATATTTTTATTAAAATATATGAAAACAGTTCCTGGCTTTTATTAATTTACCTGCTTTCTCTCTATAGAAGTAATTATTTGTATCAACAGATCTCATTCACATTTGAAACACAACTTCTAAAAGTAAATGAGCCAAAGCTGCTTAGGAAACTTAAAACAGAAGAACCAGAGCAATTGATCATAGTATTTTAGGAAAGGAGATATATTGAATAGACTTCAGCAAACATCTTGGCATGTGCTATCCTTCAAGGTATCTCCCCAAACGCTAACAAACGGTCAACATAATGTTATTATTGTCCTTAAATAAAGGCTTTTGGACAAGGCAGCCATTTATGGATGCATTAGATTCTCTTCAGTCATGAGTGAGCAGTAGATCTATTTCAACAAAAGAAATCTGTAAATGTTAAAAGTGAAATTTAAGTTAATGCATTTAGAAAAACAAGATTATGTATTTTGTCTGTGTTTTAAAATACCTCAGGACATTATGACCATAGTAAAAATAAAAGCACAGTAGAGATTTAGAATATAAGAAATATTTCCAAAATGTTTAATAAATGTAACAAAAACTTCAACAGATGTCATTTTGAAAATTTAAAATATGTTTACTCTTTCTCAGTTTTTTTTTTTTAGATTTTATTTATTTATTTGACAGAGAGAGATCACAAGTAGGCAGTGAGGCAGGCAGAGAGAGAGGAGGAAGCAGGCTCCCCGCGGAGCAGAGAGCCTGATGTGGGGCTCAATCCCAGGACCCTGGGATCATGACCTGAGCCGAAGGCAGCGGCTTAACCCACTGAGCCACCCAGGTGCCCTACTCTTTCTCAGTTTTAAATTTTGTTTTAATTGTATTAATATGTTGAACACTCAACAAAGCACTGAGATGATGCCAGGTCTCCTTTTTCTTAAAGACCACACACTTTCTTAGAATAGTATCATTATTTTATTTTTAATAAATTTATAGTAAAAGCAACTTAAACATATTGAATAAAATATGACCATAGTCCACAATTTTAACATATACTCTTATCAGCAAACAACACTTTTTGGCAATCTATATTTTTATTTATCCATAGGAAATAAATAATGAACTCGCAAAAATTATAGTAAGTAATTGATTACAAAATAACCAATTATTTACTGTAAAATATGAACTCTACTATCTAATTATTTTTGTAATGAATTTTTTAAAGTATCAAATATGTAAAGTCTTAAGCAAATACTTGCATAAAACTAGAAATAATGATAGCCATTGTTTTCATGTATGTAGTAAATTTAGCACATTTAAAGCAAAGAGAACTTCATTGTATCACACTAACCATAAAAAATAAAAGTACATTGTGATAGTTTGTACTTGAAAATATAGTATTCATCAATCATTACCTCATAATTATCCTAAGTATGTTAAAGGAGGTAAGCAAATTCTGATTCTTCCCTATTCTTTAAGTTTAAGCACCACAAATACTCTGTAACTACTATCATTTAAAATGTGATGTGCTAATTTGCTTAACAATACTCCTTTTGGTTCTGTGAATGGTGAAAAAAACCACTGGAGTGTATTAACCTTAGCAATGGACAAATTTATGTAAGTGTAGGAAATTTTAGACAATTTTGACAAAGTAATTAGATGTCTGATAAGTAATTCACTGCTCTTTCAAACTACTTTCCTGGTAACAAAGAAAATACTCAGAGATACACAAATCTGGCACCTTTTAAAAAACATAAGTAAATTAAAATAAATCACTTGTGTCTGTGACTGAACTTCAGTAAGTTTTGTAAGATCTTCTAAACTAGGACTTTTTAGACACAACCGTTAATACAAGAATTTCCAGTGTTAGATAAAAACAAAAGCAAATTCTGCACTGTTCTTCTAGTAGACTCTGGTTTCTTTAACTAATAGTAAAATGTGAATGAGTCAAATCATGATAATTTATGCCATTAAAATAGTAACTAAGACTCCTACAACAGTTCATAGTATAGTAACAGAATCGTGTATCTTATATTATCTATTTATTATAAAACTATGAAATAGATAATGATAGATAGATAGTAAATAGTATGAAATAGATAGTAATATGAATGCATATTGAATTTCAGTAACTTAATAAAGATCATTCATACCTGTATAAAGAACTTTGACTTTGAACTTAGAATCTCTGATAATGATTGTGAGTTCTTACCAGAGTACTCTTTTTCAGCCTATGCTTTTACTGGATACCTTATTCTCAATTTATAAAAGTCCAGTGAAATAGTTAACTGTTCTCTGTAAGTGAATGATTACTATCAGGTGATATTTTTATTTAACTTAAACTTTCTAGCTTTCTTTTGTTTTGTTTTGTTTTTTTTTCAAAGGTTTTATAGGTTTTATTTATCTGAGAGACAAGCATAGGTGCATGCGCACAAGTAGGGGAGGGGCAGAGGGAGAAGCAGACTCCCGCTGAGTAGGGAGACTGACGTAGGGCTCATCCAAGGACCCGGAGATCACAACTTGAGCCAAAGGCAGGCACACCCCCTAAATAAGCCACCCAGGTTCCACCCAGCTTTATTTTAACTTTTCCTCCATGATGGAAGAGAATTGTCTTGGATCCTTCACAAAAACATACAATCTAGAGATTTATCTCAGATGCTACAGAGATGCTCCTCAGAGGGGGAGACAAACCATAGGAGGCATTCTTAAAATATCTCTTATTTCTGGGGCACCTGGGTAGTTCATTAGTTAACGATCTGCCTTACGCTCAAGGTCATGATCTCACCGTCCTGGAATCAAGCCCTGTCTGGCTCCCTGCTCTGCGGAAGGCCGGCTTCTCCCTCTCCCACTCCCCCTGCTTGCGTGCCCTCTCTCACCGTGTCTCTCTCTGTCAAATAAATAAAATCTTTTTAAAAAAAAATAGGTTTTACTTCTGAACAAAATATATCCGTACATAATTCCATTTATTCATTCACTCATTCATTCATTCATGAATTGATCATTGAACGTCTATGTTCTTGATGTTAGAGATACAGGTATAAATAAAACAAAAAAGAAGCCTTAGTGTTCATGGATCTTACTCTTAATGGTTGAAGAAAGATGACAGAAAAAAAAATAAATATATAACATTTTAGTTGTGATAATTGTTGTGAAGTAAAATAAAGGAGAGAAGTAATCTGGAAAATGAAAGGAAAGCAAAGATTTGAGTAAAGCTAGGGAGTGTGCTCTATGGATGCCTATAGGGAAGCTTTCCATAAAAAAGAGACATTATCCACAAGGAGCACCTAACTAGGAGTAAATTTGATAGGTTCGAAAGGCAAAAAAAAGGCCAGTGTGGTTGAAACAGAGTGAGTTAAAAGGGGAAGTGGTTAGAAATAGTGCCAGTGAGCTAGCAGGGGTGCAGCTCAGTCAGGGTTTCTGAATTTTGTTTGGAGAGATGAGAAGCTATTAGATAATTTTAAGCAGAGGAATAAGATTCTTTGATTTACAATTTAAAAGAATTACATTGGCTGCTCTGTGGAGAACAGACTATATGAGGGAGGGCAAGATGGAAAATGAGAAACCAAGTGAAAGCCTCATTAAGCAATACAGATGAGAGATAATGGTGGCTTTAATGAATATAGCAGAGGTGGAAATGGTGAGGAGCAGTCATATTTGTAATAAATTTTGGATAGAGAGCCAAGAAGGTTTGCTGACAGAATATACAATTAGATAGACAAGTTTTTTGATAGCACAATTGGAAAAATGCAGTTAAAATTCATTAAGGTCATTCTTTCCTAGTAGCATCTGAGATAAATAAAAGGGAACTCATACTATTTCATTTTACTTTAATGTGTCTATAGCATATGTCTATAGTTTTGATTTTACAATACCTGCTCAGTAAAGAGACAAATGTAAAATAAAAATGTGTAAATGCCTAAAATGACCTAAAATATGAACAGGTCAAGTGGAACTACAGTAAATAAGACAGGTCTTCCAATGAGTTACGGAAGTGTTCTGGTTTTCAAAATGTTTCTCTGAAATTGAAAGCAGTGGCTTAAACAGTTAGCCTAAGGGGGACCAAATGGAAATACACATAGCAATGACATAATTGTATCACGACATAAACAACTTTGGGAAGTGATTCAAAATGGAGCATATCTCCCATAGACATATTACTTTTCTAAGTGAATTCTGAAAACTGATCTCATTACTTTATATTGAATATCCAGTAAACTGGATCTGTTTTGTTCTTTCCTTTTTGCCTGGAATTGTTAAAATGATATTATTTCCTTCTACATATTTTATCATAAATTAAGTTCACTTAACATTTCTATATACCATGCCAGTTATTGTGATTAACAGCCTACAAAGACAAGAGTTCAGTGTTCTCATTTGTACTGGGAAGTCCTCATAATCTTTTGGTCATATATTTTTTTTAAGATTTATTCATTTATTTTGGAAAGAGAAGAAGGAGGGGGCGGAGGGAGAAGGAGAGAGAGCAAATCTCAAACAGACTTCTCACTGAGCATGGAGCCCCATGTGGGGCCAATCCCACGACCCTGAAGTCAGGACGTGAGCTGAAATCAAGAGTTGATTGTTTAACCAACTGAGCTACCCAGACTCCCCTCAGATATATCTTTATTAGATATTTTTCCTTACAGAGACATAGTATTCTATGTTTATTTCTAGTATGACAATATATGTATAGGTTGTCCATCATCTTGTATTTTTATTCCACTGTAATTTCTAATTTTATCTGTCTCTGTAAATAGACTATGAGCACCTTGAGATCAGGGAACTTTTCTTATTCAAAGTAACACATAACACAGTAACTTAATATTTACAAGTGAAATCAATAAGTGAATTAAAATATGACCTATGTCTTATAAAATTATGAAAATATTTTAAGTTAAAAAGAAGTGAACTTTGAAGTAAATGTCTTGCAAGATTGATATCTATGAAGATAAAATAGTCAATTTCATATAAATGGAATCTCCATGGCTTCTTTTGTATAGCACAATGAGATTCATCCATGCTGCTGCACACAGAGGAAGATATCCTTTTTATTGATAAGAACTATTCTACTTAATAGAAAGAAACTGAACACTCTAACCCTAATATTGAAGTCACTGTCAATTTTCAATGTGTCATAATTCCTAATCCTTAGGAATTATGACATAATTAGGAATTATGACATAATCCTTAGGAATTCACTCCATTCTTAAGGAATCCTTAGGAATGTCAAAATCCTTAAGAATTTGGGAAGATGAGAAACAAGTACATCATCTCCTAATATTTTTCTAAGAATTGGTTTTAATTTTCATGTTACTTTCATTGTTCTGTGCCTAGAGTAGAACATGGAACAAAGTAACATTAAATTAACTGAAAATTCTCTCTCTCACATTAATATAAACTTGATTATATAATCAAAGCTTGAAATATCAAGGCATCTTTTATTTCATTCTTAATTTTATCAGTTGAATTCTGCTTCTTTAGAAAATAATATTATTTTATTTATTCTTCTCATAGCATCACTGGAGCACAAGATATTTTACCACCTTTAGACTCTTTAGAATTTACAAACTTTATTTAGAGTAAGTTCTTTACTTTCTAATATTTGTGATTTCCTCAACTTTCATTTATGAAGGCTGTAACATGATGTAGGGGATATAATACAGACTTAAGAGCCAAGCTAATTTTGACAGATGATGGTTTTTTATTTCTAACTCCTGCCCAGATCTGTTGATTATCAGTTGCTCTCCTTTTATCAAGTATTTTATTAATGCTATTATATTTATTCTTTCCATCCTGCTGTGCTCAAGTTCTTCACATTGAGCACACAGATATTACAGTTTAAATAGGTAGTAAATTAAGAATACCTGAGAATGTTTACTGTATCTACAATGGTGATAATGTTAATATTGTGTAGGCTAAATACTAAATAAAATTTAAAGACCCGTGACTGTATGGATTGTGATTAAGAACAAATACTATTTACCAAGAATTACAAGAAAAGTTTTCATTTTATACATTAGCTTCTAGTCATTGTATATAGTTTTTTAGTGTATGTTTCTGAAAAGGAAGCTGAGGATGTATCTCTACAGAATAGGGTAAGGACAAACATGATACAAAATTGTGCTTTACTCTTTTTCATGGTAAATTCTAGTAAATGCTGCAGTATGTATTTTAAGGACAATTTGATTTATTTGAATGATTATAAACAATGTACTCTTTTATACACCTTTGTGCCATTTGCATTGTAGAGACAACAAGTAGGTAGTTAAACATATTTGTTGTTTTAAGTTCAATAAATTGGACCATAGGGTTGTATTTTGTTTCGGGTCATTCAAAGCAATATTCCACTTATTAGGGTAAGATAAAAATTATAAACCAACATACATTAAAAATGAAATGATTTACTTTAGAACTAAAAATAATTTTTTGCCTTTTTCTACTTACATAAGCAATACATCCCAAAAAGAAACTGCATATTTTCTCTTTGAAACATAAAATGTTGGCAATAAGTATCATGGAGATTTTCAACTCAGTATCAAATAGGCTGGGATAGTGTATGTGGGGGGCAGAGAGGATCAATTGTACATAAGCCAAGAAAATAAGGCAAGAAGAGGAGAAAACATTTTTTAAAGCATTCATACACCTTACATAGTATACCAGTGTGCCATAATATATATTTTACATATTTTATGCTAGTGAAAAACAGCTTGTCCATCAACAGACAATATGGTGTTTAGAATAACTGAAAAGAAAATCACAAAAAAGTGTCACTAAGTTGGAAGCATATGAACCTCATTTTTAAAAATTCTGCTTTTTATGTTAAAAACATATGTCTGTTTTGTAGGATAACTAAATCAAGCTGCACAGGTGATATATAAAATAAACAATTTCTTCTTGGCATTCAAAGTGAACTATGTAATTACAGTTCTGTTATTTTCTTTCTTATCAACCAGACTTGCAACTGAAATGAAAAAATAAAATCAAAATGTAACACTAGAGTAATGTACATAGATAACTATGCATTTAGATATTCTTTTGTGATAATTATTTCCTTTTAATAGAACTGTGATTTCACAGCTTTCTTACAATACTCAAAAACCAAAGTAAGATTTCATTTTCAGTATGATGCTGAAATTTCAATATGATTATCATTTTCTTTCAAAGAAAGGCACTTACTATACTTAAAATCAGTGTATTGGTGCTGAAGGGGTCAGTGGAAGAACACAAACATATTCTACATTAGGAATTTCTCTGTTAGCTCAACCACTCTGGCTGAATTCTATAATGTGAGTTGTGTTATGTAGTTAAGAAGAGCTTGTGAGTTTAGTTTAAATGGCGTTTATTTATGGGGCAACTCTATTACAGTTATCAAAATCCATGGAACCTTAACTTAGCAAAACTCCAGATACACGTGTAATGGATATAGTGAAGTTTATGGATAGTAGGCATCTGCTTTTTAGGTCTGAATAGCACTTGAAGTTGCATAAGGAACTACTTCATTTCTACTCCAATCACATGATGCTGATAAAGATATACTAACAAAACTTTGGCCCCTCGATGAAGAGTTCACAAGTATAACTGAAAAAAGTGCCATTTTTTATTACTTTTCTTGACTTTCCCATTTTAGAATCTTTTGCTGTCAAATACAGGAGGTTCTTAATTAAACCATGTTAACTGCCATATGAAGAAAACCTGCATTTATTAGCAGAGAATAAGCTAAACAGAGAAAAGCAGTCATAGGGGACAGAGAAAAAGGAGATAGACAAACAATATGAGGGAGATGAGAGGCAGAGAAACAGAGAAAAAAAGAAAGGAAGAAAGAAAAAAAGAAAGGAAAAAGGAAGGAAAGAAAGAAACAGAAGGACTTTGTGTTGTACACAACTGTCCATAAAATCCCTAGAATTGCCCTGGTTGGCTCTCCTCTCTTCTCAATGTCAGCATTGAGGATGAAACACCAATTCCTCTGTTTTGATTAATATTGTGTCAGTGGGTTTCTGTCCTATGTATCATAAAAAGATAGACAAAAAAGGATTTTTAGAAAAACAGAATAAAAGAAAGTGTGACTATATTGCACTCTAACGTCTAGAGCTTCTGTCAGCATTCCTACAATCTACTAAGGAGTATAGTAATGTAATCAACATTTTGATAATAAAGTAAAAAGTGGGTTTTCAGTGTTCACATCATCCAGATTCAAGTACTTACAGACTACACCACGCCAGATGCTTAACCAACTGAGCCACACAGGCATCCCAAAATTTTATTTTAAATTTTCCTTACATGTGATAAACTCGCAATTAAAAGAATGCAGAATATTCCAGGGCAATGCTGAATTATAAAAACTAAGTTAAAAATAACATAACTTTCCTTCAGGAAAAACTTCCTAGAGTAGGTTCTCAATCTGAATTTAAACAAGATGAAGCAGCTCAGTGTTGGGAAACATATTCACGATAAAGGAAGAAAGAAACATGAATATGTATAGTTCAGCAAATGAAAGGCACACAAATATGAAACAGCTTACATAAAACGAGAAGTAATTCTAAATTCTTAAAGGAAGCATTGCATGGAGTGGGCATTCTAGAAAGAATATTATGTCATACCAAAGTAGCAAGTCAAAGAGGAGTTAATATTATGAGGTCCCTTCATGCATAGTATTAGAGAAGTCTGTGACCTATGTAAGAATGAGGAAGGAGTACCGTGGTGACAATTCAGTTACTCAACTGCCAAGGAAAATTTAATTCAGGCCACAGACTTGTAACTTATGTCTGCCTATGCAGACCTAATCCTTGAGAACCTGGACCTATCAATCCTAAAATCAAATGTAACAGCTATCTACTCTTACTGGAGCACTCTCTTTAATATGTCACCACCAATCACACACTTACTAAGCTTTCCCTTCAACTATACACTGTACTCACCCAAGAAGACCTTTAAGAGAACTTCTACTCTGCAAAAATGTCACTGAAGTTTCAGTCCCTCTCTCCTCAATCCAGAATAGTTTGCCACTCTTTATTGTTTACTGCCCCATACAACTGGACACTAAACAGTTTAAGCATTAGCTGGAGCACATCTCAATCCATCTATGGACAGAGGACTAGGGTAAGTCTGGGAGATGATTCAGGAGAGCTGTGTGTAGTGAGCAGAGTAATTTGAAAGCTAAAGAGAATAACAGTGTAAGTTTGATACAACATGGGGAAATTTCAGGAAAGGGGTTGGATACTCAGAGAATGTGCATCACTCTTAGATTTTCACATGCGATCTGGCAGGAGCATACCAGGCAATGTCTGTTTTGTTCCCAAGGTCCTGGAGCCAGGTTGATGATGTAGCTCCTGCTGATCAAGGTCTCTCGTGAAGCGACAAGTTACCCACCATTGTGAGAAACTTATACCACTAAATAATATATGTCAGACAAGGACATAAGTTTCAAGTTTGTCTTAAATAGACTCAATTTTCTGAAAATGACAATATTAAGTTAAAAATCAATAATAAAATTTATTTTATTTATTTTTAAATATTTTATTTATCTATCTGCAAGATAGAGAGAAAGAGTACAAGCAAAGGGAGCAGCAGGCAAAGGGAGAGGGAGAAGCAGGTGCCTTGCTGAGTAGGGAACCCAATGTGAGACTCAATCCCAGGACCCTGGGATCATGACCTGAGCCACGCCAGATGCTTAACCAACTGAGCCACACAGGCATCCCAAAATTTTATTTTAAAAACAGTTTGGACATTAAAAGCAGTTTTAGATAACTGTAGGAAAACAGAATTGCATATGACTTAATAATAAACAATTAGAACATAGTGTAACAAATAGGATGTTACTAAAGCAGACTATTGGGAAACTGTGTAGTTTAATGAAACATATTAGACAGTAATAAGACTGAAAAAATAATAAGTTAAGCAAGTTATATGGCAGAAAAACATTGATGGAATAAGTTAAAGATAGACCCTAAAAAGCCAATAATCAAGATAAAGAAGTAATAAATTAGAAAATGAAGATATATCGGTAATGTAAATAAGGATGACTTACAGAAATCTGTTAAAATTGGTGAGTCTGGTAAATTTTTGTTTAAAAATGGAGGGCACAAACAGATAATACTGGGAATTAAACTAATTTTCACAATTTACAGATTAAAAATTAGAGGGTACCATAAAATCTAAACAGTGATAAGCTAAAAAATGAATAGATAACCTCTCAATGAATATAATATGCCAAAATTTAAAGAGGCAACAATGTGTACTGGGAAACAGTTTCCCATGAGTCTCTTATGTTTTAACAAATCTTTCAAGCAAAGTTAGTATCTTTTTTCTTTGTTCCAAACTGCCTTTTCAAGGATGTTTGTATAGCAAATAGCCTTAGAAAAATAAAGATAGTGTTTCCCACCAGAGTATAAGGCAAGTTTACCTACAGCATTTAACAGAAATAGTATCTGCCCCAGAGTAAAGGGCAGGAATGCTTACTGAGGAGTATAAAATTTTTGGTTCCAAATATAAAGTCAAATTTCCTCTTCTGTAGTGTAACACATTGCATGTATAAGTAGGCACCTGGGTTCACCTGTGGGCTCAGGATAAGGGGGAACTACACATATGAAATAAAAGCGATGGGAATTTAAAATAGAGGAATTTAGCTTTCATTGTTTGTAGATGGTACGACTGCCTATAGTGAAAATCTCAAAGGATGTATAGATAAATGATTAAAGCCAGATGTGTGAAACATAAGATCAATGTCAAAAAATTAGTTATATATTTATATACTAGCAAAAAATCATCCATAGGTAGAGTGACCATGTAATTTATTATCCAAACAGGAGCAATCTGAAGAGTGAAAATGAAAGCACTTATTAATTAATAATAAACAACCTAGATGGACCTCAGGAAATCAAGAGAGATAGAACTTCTATATAAAAGGTGAAACATAGAAGCAGGGAAAGCAGTTAGATTGGTATTAAAATATATAAATAGCTTGGACAAGGTGGCAGAAATGTTGTTGGTGAGAAGTAGTAAGATACTGAAAACACTCTGAAGATGGGGCAAGAGTGTTAGAAACAGACATTTCTCTTTTTATTAAAAAAAGAAGAAGAAGAAGAAGAAAATAAAGTAGAAAGATGCTCAAAGTGTGAAAAGTACCTGTAGCACACATAAAAGTGAAAGATTTTTATCCAAACATATAAAGAACCCTAAATAAATTTAAAGTGATAAAACACAACCAATAAAAGAGAAATAGCAGGTATTATGCAAAAGAAAACATGAAAAAAAAACTTTGAACTTTTAAGATCTACTCTCTTAGCAACTTTTAAATATATTATTAGATTATAATCACTATGTATAGAATAATACTCAGCAATGAAAAGAAACAAACTGCTAATACATTCAACAATATGCATAAATTTAAAAATCATCATATTGAGTAAAATAAACCAAGCAAGCAACAGTACCTGTACATAATTCTATACATATCGAATTCTAGAAAGTATAGACTAACCTGTAGTGATAAGTAATTCAGAGATTATCTGATGAAAGTGCAGGGATTGAAAAAAGGCACAGGAAACTTTTGGAAGATGGTGGAAATGTTTACTATACTGACTGTGGCAATATAAGTTTCACATGGTAATGTAAGTTTCACATGGTTTCATATGTCTTATATTTATCTCAAAACTGGTGAAATTAACAAAAAACAGGTGAAATCATGCAATTTAAACAAGTGTAGCTTATTATACTTCAATTAAATTTCAAAAAGTTATAATAAAATGAAACAAAAAAATAGATTTTTTTTAGAGAAAAAGTGCTGGTAAACCTGAATTGAAACAAATATAATTGAAAGTTCTTCAGAAAAAAAAAAAAGATTCAAGATGAAAATCTGGTTTTACCAAAGGAAATGAACAGCAGCAGATGTGGTGAACACCTGAATAAATTTTTTAAAATTCCTTAAAAGATCTTGGTTGTTTAAAGTCAAAACTATACTAATGTATTGTCAAGTGTGTAACCATGTGGAAATAAAATGTACATAAGCTGGGAATCAAATAATAGATTCCACTGAATTCATTCAGAATTCTTCTGAAATGAGGCAAGTGAACTGGACCTTTGTATCTCAAATCAACTAGTCATTTCCCCAGGAATTGCTGGTGGTGGGAGGAGGGTGTATAGCTGCGAACAGTCAGCTTGAGGAGCAGTTGCCTGTATAGAGAAAAGGGGGAATTCAGGCAGTATGCCACAGCTCCACTATAATAATATTTTGTTTTTATTTACTGGATTGCAGGTTCAGGGTTATTTCTTATATAACTTTGTTTCATTGTTTCTTTGTATATATCAATATATGCATGCTTTTTTGTATATATTAACAATTTCCAAATTAAATAAAAACTGTTTTAGCAATTCAAAACTTCATACACATCAGAGAAAAATCAGTGTTCACAAAAAGACATGTACACTATCCCCCAGAGTGTGTACAGGGCATTATGTACATGATTTATCACCGAAGATATATATACTGAAAATTAGATACAAAGAATATGAAATAATAGGAGGATTTACACATTCAAGTAGTAGAAGGTATGCAATGCCACAATATATCTTACAAACACAATAATGTATCAGGATTTCTATTCATTACTCAATGTCATTTCTGTGTCACTTATAATTTCACAGGTAACTTTACAAAAATCCTCACCTCCCTGGCTCATAGCAACTTTGAAACTCCCTTTGTTTTGCAGGCCTCCTCAGAGGCTTAGAGGCAAGTGTAAATAATGTGTTTTACTGATTATTGTTTTGAAATCCTATGAAATTCAGAATAAGATTTTCTAAGAAAGATACTTGGTTTAATTAAGGAAAGGTACTGCATATGAAAGTACTGGGAATGAAATATTGGATGTCTGTGTATTCTTGATAAGCATTTTCTTCATCTGTCAAATGAAGGAGGGGGAATCATGCTTTATACTTTGGTAATGGATTTTCTCTCTAACAAACTCAAAGCTTGAACTAAAGGAAAATTGCCACATACCCCTATTTCCATGATATCCATATCTATTTTCCTGTTACTTTATTCTTAAATTGCAGATTTGAAAGGTACTCACACTTATTATTTATGCTTTATGCTTGAGGTTATGCTGTGTGATTAAAGAACAAACTTAACCGAAAAACCATATATTTGGCATTCCCCTTTATAAAGCTACTATGAGGTTTCAGGAAAACGATTGAGTTTAAAAATGACAGTTTTAATATTTACATAGTAGCTGTTTGAAGATCATACATATACCAAATAAAAAGCTAATAAGTGATATTAGAGGGATATAGTATCAAATCACTAGATAAAAGTTTTATTTTATGTATTCTTTTAATTAATTTTAGTCAGCTAAGGCAGTAAGAACAAATTTTAAAAATAAATAGTTTATCATATGATTTCACTCACATGTGGAATTTAAGAAACAAAATGAATGAACATTGGGGGAAAAAAGGAGAGAGGCAAACCAGAAAAGTGACTCTTAACTATGGAGAACAAAATGAGGATGTTAGATGGGAAGTGGGTGGAGGGATGGATTAGATGGGTGATGGGTATTAAGGAAGGCACTACTGATGAACACTGGGTATTGTATGTAAGTGATAAATCACTAATTTCTACTCCTGAAACTAAAATTACGCAGTATGCCAACTAAGTGGAATTTAAATAAAAACTTGGGGAATAAAAGTATTTGGTTTATTTTATAAAGAAAATCTCTTTTTTTAGAAAATTTTTTCAAGATCTTATTTGCAGAGAGAGAGCGAGTGAGAAAGGATAAGTGGGGGTGGGGAGTTGCAGAGGGAGAGGGAGAATTAGGCTCCCTGCTGAGCTGGGAGCCAGACTTGAGGTTAGATCCCAGGACCCTGGAATCATGACCTGAGCCAAAGGCAGATAGATGCTTAACCTACTGAGCCACCCAGCTACCCCAAAATAGTTGGCTTATTACATAAAAAGCTATTCTATTTTCTTTCAGTAGACAAGTGATTTTTTTTTAATTTCTTCTAGAAATGTGATCTTTATATACATATATGAAGACATATTCTTTCTTCCCATTTTATATTTGGCACTACAAGCAAATAACTCCCAAGACAGTGACTGGGACTCTGAAAGATATGGGAAATACATAGATAGAGAAGAGGAAGTAACGAAACCTGAGAAAGAAAGAAGTGAAGGCATGCTTCTATGGGGCATGAAGCAATTGTTTTATTTTTGTTAAAAATAATATCAAAGCAATATAGATCTTGTGATCTAGAGAAACACATTCCTACTACTACCTCCTCATCTCCAATGCCATTCCCCTAAAGAAATAACCTGCAAATATTAATATTTCTAGCCTTTATTTCTTCTAATATTTAAACTCTAAAACTATGAAATATCACCAGATGATATCTATTCACTCCATAAAATTAAAAAAATGAGAGTTTAGTACATTTAAACTATCTTGACCTGTTCCTCTTTCCCTTTCACAAGCTTGATTATTATATTACTGCTTTAGTTCTTGTCTTGCAAGGAAAATCTTGCAATTTTCCTTTTTTATTTCTGTATGACTTTCAGCCACTTATCTCTGTTTCAGGTTTTTTTTTTGTTTTTTTTTTTTTTTACCTTACAGTGTAATATATACACATATATGTGTATTTATATATACTTTATATAGAACATATATATGCTTTTATATTCTTTAAAATTTATTGAGAATATGGGACAGATTACGCCTTCATCATAATTTTATAATAAATTAATTTTTTAAGCAAATACCTCCAGAAGTACATAGAAAGTCTCTTACTCCAAACTCAGTTTTGAGAATAACCATAATATGCTTGTGCAATGTCTCTGAATAGCTGATATGTGTATAAACAAATAAATGGATAGTTTATAATATAGTTTTGTGTAGTTAGACTTTTAATTTATTTATGTTTTCCTGATATAATCGAAATAACAGTAAACAATATAGTTGTGAATATATATGTATTTTGCAAATGTATTTTTGGGATAAACTTTTAGGGGCAGAAATGATTAATCAAGCCATATACGCATTTTTTTAGTTTTTAAAGACATTTTTAAATTGCCCTCTAAAATGTGTGCATCAACTTTTAACATCATATCTTATATTCTCAAGTCTTATATGCAATTTATTTACCTCTTAGCTATATGATAAGCAAAATATTTGTGTTTTTTAAATTTTCTGTGTTTTTTATGTGAGAGCAAATACTTTTTTTTCAATTTATTATTATTATTTTTTAATGTATTAGAGTGAGAGAGACAGCAGAAGCAGGGGAGCATCAGGCAGAGGGAGAGGGAAAAGCAGGCTCGCCTTGGAGCAGGGAGCCTGATGCAGGGCTCGATCCCATGACCCTGGGATCATGACCTGAGCCAAAGGCAGGTGCTTAACCAACTGAACCACCCAGGTGCCCTGCAAATATGTTTTCATGTACTGACTGGCATTCTTTTCCTATGAATTCTTCCCTCATATCACCTGTCTGCATTTGAATCATTTATGTTTATGACTTACATTAATATTTATTTTTATATTTAAGAATTACCTTGTGCGTTACTCTTGGTGCAAATGATTTCCCAGTTTGTTCCACAGTATTTTTGCCATGCAGATTTTTAAAAATTTGTTTGGATCATTTCAGTCTTTCTTCCTAAATATGATTTGAAGCATTTTAGAAATACTTAATAAATTATTTTAATCATCTGCATTCTTTCATACTATTCCAGGGTTTTCATTTATTTATTTTATAATTTTAATTCCATCAAGAAAAATAAGAATAAACTGATTACCAGAGGTGAGGTGGGTGTGGGGATGGGGAGAAGTAGGTTAAGGGGATTCAGGAGTGCATTTGTGATGAGCACTGAGTAATGCATGCATAGAATTGTTGAATCTCTATATTGTACATGTGAAACTAATGTAACACTGTATGTTAACTATACTGAAATTAAAATAAAAACCTAAAAATTAATTCCATCAGAATTTTTAATATATTTTCTTATGTTTCTTTTTAGGATAATTTTCAAATCTATATTCTCTTACTTGACTGTGAAGTTCTTCTAAATGTCAGAATCTTCACAAAGATCTCCATAATATGACTGATGCTGTTTTACTTTATTTTTATGTACTCATCTTTTAGAGCTCTGAGTTCATTGGGACTGTATTTCCCATAGAAGAGTTTTTGTGAATTTTTGTTTGTTTGTTTCTTTGAAGCAAATCTCTTTGTCTATGCCCAGTATTTCTTTACTATGCTAACTGAACCTCCGTTTTCTATTGTTGGACTGCCCTTTCATTATACACTTTTTCACTATGAATCAAGCTGCCCTGTCATCTCTACCCTGAGTTTACTCATATTTGTCTAATGACTTTCTTTTTGCTTATGTTAACGAGTTTTCATTCCATTTAAGAACACTAATACAGAGTTCTCCTTACTTTCACCAACTGCTGTTAAAATACTCATATCAAATCTTAATCTTGAAGTTGGGTTGTCATTTTCCTATCTGGGAAAGCATCACCTAAATGCTTTAAGATACCTCTATTAAAGTGAGTTACTGATTGGAGGGGTAGCTTCCAATTTGTTTTGTTTTGTTTTGTCTTCTAGAAATGACCACTGGAGTCCACTAGATGAACAATTTAAGTTTAGTTGTGCTAATTGCCTTACATTTTCAGTTCACAAAATATAAGTTTGTGGGTCCAATAACTTTCTCATGGGGTTTGGAGATTGGGGCCATTTCAGCAGAAGTAGCTTTAATAATCTCACTCCACACCTCAGAACACTTTCCTCCTAAGCCTCATAGTCCTAGGTGGTAGCAAAGGGAGAAAAAGGAAAAATATCATTGAGCATGAAGCAGTGTAGACACATTCATCTGCTCTAGACTACAACCCACTTTTCACAAAAGTTTCTACCAAAGTTAGGGATTGGTGAATGCTTTTGTATAAAGGCAGGATAATCAGTGACTCTGGAGAGCCCTGCTCCCTTTTGTAAAAAGGACAGAGAAATAGTGTAGTTAGTGGGAGCACCAGAGGAACAAATAGAAAACTGTTAAGTCCTTGCCTCCATTCTGTTTTGTAATTTATAGGTTTTTCCTACGAATCAAATGAACAAGTAAGACTTAAATTATCTTGTATATACTCACAGAGAGGGTTATGTGCTGGGTATATGAAATCCCAGAAACATTGTGCAAAATGCAAACCAAGACCTGAAAGAAAACAAAGAGAAAAGGCCTCAATTAATGTTCTCATATATGCAGACTAAGCCGTGCAAAAAACTAACAACAATAAATTTGTGAGGGAAATTTGTATATTTGTGTGGCTGCCTCAGAGCTGGAGTTAGTACTGTTTAGATTCATTTCTCATGTTAGAAGGAATTAATGGAGGAGACTAGATGATATTTGATTTTGAGTTTTCATGAACAGAAAATCCATTCATATCTATTTTTAGCATATTAATTTAAAATATTCAATCAAGACACTGGAAGGAAAAAGAAATGGTAATTCTCAGGGAAATAGTTTTAAGATACTGACCTGAAACTGAACCATGAATAGCTAATCTTTAAATCAGATATGCTGAATGCTTAACTATTTTCATCTCATGTGGTATAACATGTGCTTTGTATTATGTTATAGACCTCAAACTCAAATTTCAGAGAAAACATAAATATTACTACTTTTCTTTTTGAGAGAGCAGTTTATATCCAGCTAGAAGTTTGTTGTCCCAGATAACAATACTTGTCAAATGTTGAAAATATATACTCTCACATACTACTCCAGCTTTAAATGAGAATTGTTTTCATTGCTATATGGATGTACAACTACACTGCTCTACCCTAGAAAACTTTCTCTAGGCTTCTCTATTTTTGAGACAATGAAGTAAACATTTAATGTTTATTGAGCAGGATTTATGAAGCTGTCAGTGAACTGACACATGGCAATAAAACGTATTGTGGCTGGAGTCTAGATAATCTGCAGCTGAATGAATTACACTAATTCTGGGGCTTGCATATTCATGCTATGGAAATAGTTCTTGTAACAGATTTCTTCATTGTCTGCAGGTGCCACAGCGTGGTAAGAAGTAAAGTTAATTGCACTCTAGGACATGTGGGAATTCACACGTCCATAGAGTTGGCTTGTTTGCTGAAAGAGTATTCATGATTTGTGTAAGGAAGGCAGAACACCCATAATTAAATTATCACAATTGCAAACACTTAACTTTTGAAAAGACATTAGAAATAGAAATAGAAATTTCTTACTATCATGTTAATATCAGAATTTTATCTTCTTCTAGGTTCCAAATAACACACACACTTATGTTTCAAGTTTAATGTTACTTGATGGAATGACAATGTTGCCTGTGTCACTCTAGTTAAGCGACATGCATAGCTGCTATACCTCCTAGGAAAATGAGATTACCTTGTTCTTTAACTTAATCAGAAGAGGTGTTCATAGTAACTTATTCATACTAACAAATATATACTTAAATACATTTATACATTTTCAAAATGAAAATCAACCTTGAATGTACTTTGTGTGATACAGAATTCACAGGAACAAAGCAGTTCTTGATTTTATTTTAAATATAAGTTGCAGATATTTTCTGTCAGATAGAATGTCAGTCTCTGAGTGTTACTGGAGAAGACTCATAAACTAATGTTACGGAGATATTCTCTCTATATGATTCTTACAGGGAAAATATTTTAAACTCTAGTTATATAAACAAGACATACAAAAATATTTTGCCAAGTTTTTACCTCTCATAGATTAGCTGGCTTACTACAGTATCAAGTAATATTGACTCTTGAAAATAAACTCAAAGCAAAATATATACCATATATTTACAGTGACATGTCACTAAAAATACATATCTAGAACTAATTTTAATTTAATTTTAATTTTTAATATTTCACTGAAGACTGTTTTTTCCAAAATTGCATTTCTTTATTCTAGGTGCAGTGAAAAAAATGGACAGAAGTCCTACCCTTTTTGAGAGTTTGAACTCAAATTTATATGCATGACTTACACTTCTATAAGAGAATACTTATTATAATTCAAAGAGCAACTTAGATATTCATTGCTCATTTGGCTTTTATTTTTTTATATTTTATTTATTTATTTGGCAGAGAGGCAGGCAGAGAGAGAGGGGAAAGCAGGCTCCCTGCTGAGCAGAAAGCCCAATGCAGGGCTCCATCTCAGGACCCTGAGATCATGACCAGAGCCAAAGGCAGAAGCTTAACCCACCGAGCCACCCAGGCACCCCTCATTTGGCTCTTATAATACCTTATTTGTTTAAAGCCCCATGATTTCTAAAAGGGTCATAATGTCATTACACATCAATTTTACTTTGTAACTACAAAGCCATATATCTCCTTTGGACATTTTCTAATTTAATACAGGCACTTTAATTTTATCACATTATTTTCATAATTAACTTTTATTGAGTTCAGTTTCATCACGTTACTTAAGGTTGTTTAATTAAAATATTTGTTTGACTCATTGAAACAAATTAGAGATAGGCAATTAAAATGTTCATTTTATTCTGCCACAAATGTACCATAATTAGTGGGTCAGTTATGGGCTGATCAATCTGTTGTTAGGGCCAGTACTATAGAGAGATTTGTTATTTTTGCATTAGCTTCAACTAGATATGGGATATTTGTTTACTTTTTATATCTTTTCATTTGAAAATATGTATCTTAGCTCAACTAGATATGGGATATTTGTTTACTTTTTATATCTTTTCATTTGAAAATATGTATCTTAGCTCCAAGATGAAGCAATGCTTGGATTTATAATTTTATGCTCAATAATCCTATGCTGGTTTTACATTTTTTTTCAAGATTTTATTTATTTATTTGACAGACAGAGATCACAAGTAGGCAAAGAGGCAGGCAGAGAGAGGAAAGCAGGCTCCCCACTGAGCAGAGAGCCTGCAAGACTTAATCCCATGACCTGAGCCAAAGGCAGAGGCTTTTACATTTTTTAATCAATGCCTAAAAATTTACCTCAAACTGGATTATTTAAAAAATTAACAATTAACTATTTTCAATAATTTTATAAATTTTAGTTGTATCCAAATTACTTCACTTGCCATTTTCTACCTAGTTCCTTTCAAAAATTAATTCATCACATCAGAGTTTTAAATTGTGTGTGCAAATACATGAGTGCAAGTGTGTGTGATGGGTTTGATGTTAATTTCTTAATGAAGAATATTTTCCTATCACATGATAAAAGTATTGTGAATTCAGAAGATTCCCAATATTTTCATCTACTTTGCCAACTCAGATGGTGAGTTGTATATCACCATATTCCTTGGGAGAGTCAATATACTTTATATTTAAAATATTCGTCTTACTTGGCTTCTGGGACATACTCCTGAATTTACTTGTTTTGCAATGGTTGTTAATGTCATGCCTTGACAGGAAATCCAATAGCTTGGTGTGAAAATGATAACAGAAATACAGAAATGTGTAAGTGTGTGCTTCTGAGTAACTCCCTTTCTTGTTATGAATTACACCCTGTGCACCACTGTGACTTGCCCCTTGACAGTGCTATAAAATCCAGAGCTCCTGGTTCCTTGTTTCCTCCAACCTGAGAAGTTCCTTATTCTCTGTAGACTGTGCCCTGTTGTTTGCATACATATGTGCCATCATGAGGAATTGGGGCATCACCAATGAGATTCTGCAAGCACTGACTTATATTTTTGTTTTTTATTTCCTCTATACTCAGTGTCTCCTGGTTTGAGAGTAAACTGAAGTGAAAGCAACAGTAAAGTAAAATAAGTAAACAAACAAAACACTCTCAAGTCTGAGTCATCATTCTCCCTGTGAGTTATGTTGGGTTGGCTCTTTTTTCTTTTGCGTATTTTACAGCTTTTTCTCCGGTCACTCTGTTAGAACCCTTTTGTGTAATCTAACTCTCAATATTGGAGTTAGAAAAAGGCACCTAAATAATTCCCAAATGATTTTATCCAACCCAATAACTTTAAATATAATTTATACACTTGTTACTCCCACATTTTAAGTCTAACCCCAACCTTGACCTTGAAATCTAACGTAATATATCCAGTACCATCTTAACATTTCCACTTGTATATTTATTATGTGACTCAAACTGAATATATGTAAAACTCAACTTCTATTCCTTTTTCACTTCAGTGCTGTTTCTCCTTCCATGCTCAACTCAGTAAACAACAATACCATTGACCCAATTGTTCTGGGCAGTTTCCTTAGGGTCACTTGATACTTGTGTTTTTATTCTCACTCCCTGAACCTAAGACTTAGCAAACTGTTCCACTCAATTAACATACACATCTCAACTCTAACCAACACCATAATCACTCCTATACAAGCTACCATCATCTGCATTCTGGTCAACTCTAATATTTCTTAAGTGATCCCATTCTTTACACAACTGAACCCCAAAGTTAATGTTCCATACAGTAGCCAAGATGTCTCTTTAAAAAATATGAAAATCTGATTATATTTCCAAGTACAAAATAATCCAATCATTTTCATTATATTTCATATATTATCCAAATTGACTATTTTGACATATATAAGTTGCCCATATGTTGACTGCTGGTTAAGTTCTTCTTGGCTCACTGCCTTCTCATCACACTGAGCACTTTGCTGATCTTATAACTCATACCAAACACTGTTCCATCACAGGAATTTTGCTTTCATTACTTCATCTTCCTAGAACACACTTGCTCTATATAGCTAGATGTCTAACTCATCCTACTCAACAATTCTTTATTTCAAAGAAATTTCTTTAGTCAAACATTTCTTAATTATACCATCTCAGATAGCACATTCTTATCAGTATCTACCCCTGTGCTCTGCTTCATTTTTCTTCATGGTACAATTCTCTAATTAAAATTATAAATTAATCTTTCACTATCTGTTACTGCTGACACCAATGAAGACTGTGCACAGTAGATATCCAATAAAGTTATTTAATGCATACATATCCCATAAAACATGCATTATTATACTATTTTATAATTACAGAGTAAATTACAGCAATGGTCAGGATCCTGAGATCATGACCATGACCTGACCTGAAGGCAGACGCTTAACCAACTGAGCCACCCAGGCACCCCTAGAAAACATTTTACAACTGGATTAAAAATGGGCAACATACTTGAACAGATGCCTTGCCAAAGAACATATACAGATGAGAAGTAAACATTTGAAAAGATGTTCAAACTCCTTTGTAATTAGGGAAATGAAAATAAAAACAATAGGATACTATTGCACACCTATTAGAAGGGCAAAAATCCACAACACTGATGACACCAAAATCTGGTGAGAATGTGGAGTTACAGGAAGCTCATTTGTTGCTGATAGGAATGCAAAATTTTAAAGTCTATGGAAAACCATTTGGCAGTTTCTTATAAAACTAAACATACTTTCACCATATGATCCAACAATCATATTTATTGGTCTTTATTCAAATGAGTTGATATTTATGTTTACATAAAAACATGCATGCAGATGTTTATAACATCTTGTTTCTTAATTTCCAAAAGTTAGAAGCAATAAAAATGTCTTTCAGTAGGTCAATGGATAAATAAGGTGTTGTACATATACACAGTGAAAAATTATTTGTTGCTAAAAAGAAATGAGCTATCAAGCTGTGAAAAGAAATAGGACATGAAGTGCATATTGCTGAGTGCAAGATGGCAATCTAAGGCTACATACTGTAGGATTCCAACTACATGGCATTCTGAGGGTGGCAAAACTACAGAGACAGGAAAAAGATCAATGTTTGCCAGGAGCTGGGGGAGGGAGATATAAATAGGCAGAGCACAGAGGTTTTTAGGGCAGTGAAAATATTCTGTGTGATACTATAAAAGTGGATACAGATACGTTTGTCAAAAAATCAAAGAATGTACAACAGAAAGAGTGAACCCTGAGTAAACTATGGACTTCAGGTGATAAGGATGTATTAATGTAAGTTCTTTCATCATAACAAATACACCACTCCATATTGGTATAGGTATATGATGACTCTCTCCACTTTCTACTCAATTTTGCTGTGAACCTGAAACTGCTCTAACAAAAATAAAGTCGACTTGAAAAAATAACCTGAGGGGCACTTGGGTGGGTCAGTCAGTTAAGCATCTGTCTTTGGCTTAGGTCATGACCCAGGATCCTGGGATGGAGCCCAACTTCTGGAGCTCTGCTTCTGGAACACTGAATTAGCAGGGAGCCTGCTTTTCCTTCTGTCTCTGCCCCTCCCCACTGTTTGTGCTCTCTCTCTCTCAAATAAATAAATAAAATCTTAAAAAATAATTTGAAATTGAAGAGAAGTATAGCAAAATTACTTAGTAATTGTAATGCTGTATAAATTATGCATTTTAAGCAAGCAAACAAATATTATTTACTTATATCTTTTCTGTCTGTCTTATAATAATTAAATTAAGAACTGGAACTGGGTTTTCCATATGTTGCAAGGTATTGGCTGAATATCTTCGGAGATCTAGCAGTCTCAGTACTAGAAGTTTTTAGACTTTTTGGAAAGAAGTAAATGTTGTGCAGAAGTGCATGGGAGCAAGAATATGAGAGAAATGGAAATTGAAAGAATATTATGAAATGTGATCCCTGTACTGGACCCTTAGTTAAGAAACAAGAGCTGCAAAGGGAATTTTAAAGAAATAACTATGCTTTATTCAGAAAATCTGTCAGGAATATATGACATATAAGGTACAAATAATGATGTCTTATGGTCTAGATGACAATGTGTGAGATATATATATATATATATATATATATATATATATTATATATATATTTGAGAGATTTTCTTCCAGATTTATTTTAAAATGTAGCATAGAGCAGTTGAAGGGGAAACTAAATGGAAATGATTGGTGTTTGGCACATCTAAGATTTTGCATCTGTGATAACTCTCAGAAAAACATCTTTTTCAGCTCTTTTCTCTGAGAGCACCAGAGAAGTATTAACCAAACACTGAAGAGTTTATGACAATGGAGAGAAAACTGTATACTTTCAATGAAATTTTGTACCAGGAATATACCCAGGGAAATACAGCAGAGGAAGATGGGACTAGACTTATTTATAAACCCAAGTAAGACTCCTGAGAGAATCTCAGAAATGCTGTTCATGGCCATTGAAGGAAGATGGAAGTCTTATATATACATGTGGAAGCAATGAACTAAAAATGTTTTATTTGAGTATATCCTACAACTTTTTTGTTATTTGATTATAGTCAAGTCTAAACAATCTTATATTTAATTCAAAGTTTTTTCATCCCCTAGTTCTGTTCAGTGAACTCAAAGCAGGAAATGAAGTATGGCCTGCTCTTTCCTCCACATATAGGTTTCTTTTCATTTTTTTTTATTTTATATATTTTTAAATATTTATATTTTATTTTCATTTATTTATTTTATATACATATATATGTATAATGTATACATATACATTGGTAATAACTGACTGGTTGCTAATACAGCCAATTCATTCTGTTCTGCTGGGGTACTTTCCTAGATTCAGCAAAGAAAGTCCTGAAACCTGGAAATGCTTCATTCGTGGGTAAACTGAGAGAATTAATCACCCTCTACTGCTAATCTCTAGAGTTGAGGCTCTGATGAGAGTGTTCCCCATAAAGACTTTCTCTTGGGCTATTTTGGCATGTGGTCAGCCTTCTTGCTTCTTTACTTGACCCAGGAAACACACTTTTCTTCTTGCAAAAAAATAAATAAATTTATTTATTAAATAAATTAATTAATGCTGCTTCCTTCATTTCTTTACCTGCTTTTACCCCCTGGTCCCTAAAATTTCTAATTCTATTTTATTACATAGAGAGGGGCATAAAGTTGTGAGCTACTAAACAGACAAGGAATCTGAGAATGGGAGAAGAGAACGCCAATCAGCCCTTTGTGAAAGCATCCACCATGTCTACCAGTGGCCATTTTGGAACCTCTGCCTTCAGCTGACTTTAGGAAAAGATTGATCCATTTCTTCTTCCAAGAAAAAGAGAAAAAATATATATAAAAACTTTACAAATTTGTCACCATTTCCAAAGTTACTATCAAAACTTAAATTGTTGCAGTTGCTAATACTTCCATGGAAGTATGCTGCCATCATCAACACAGCTGCTAACAATAATATTGTCACCTCCAGAGAAAGATAGGAAGAAAACTTACTTTCTAGATGTCCCACACACTGGTAAGAATAACTGAGCTAGAACTGTTAATGAATTGGTGGAGGCTAGATGTGGGTTGGTGAAAGAGTCTGAATTTCTTTGGTGGCTTCAAATATTGGTGGTGGTAGTATATACTCATTTGAAGTCTCTTCTCCAGCAACTTCCTAAACTTAAAAAAAGAATTTCTCAGAATCCTGAGGAAGCATAATTTTGATGCAGCCCTGGGGGACGGGAACATTAGCTACTATAAGAAAGGAAGGAAATTCTGATAAGATTCTCCCTTGCTGGGGTGCCTGGCTGGCTCAGTGGGTTAAAACCTCTGCCTTCGGCTCAGGTCATGATCCCAGGTTCCTGGGATCGAGCCCCACATCAAGCTCTCTGCTCAGCAGGAAGCCTGCTTCTCCTCTCTCTCTCTGCGGGCCTTTCTGCCTACTTGTGATCTCTGTCTGTCAAATAAATAAATAAAATCTTAAAAAAAAAAAAGATTCTCCCTTGCTATCTTTCCTTTTGTATTAAGATATCCTTCTCTAGGGACGCCTGGGTGGCTCAGTTGGTTAAGCAGCTGCCTTCAGCTCAGGTCATGATCCCAGTGTCCTGGGATCGAGTCCCACATCGGGCTCCTTGCTCAGCAGGGAGCTTGCTTCTCCCTCTGCCTCTGCCTGCCATTCTGTCTGCCTGTGCTCGCTCTCTCCCCCCTCTCTCTCTCTGATAAATAAATAAAATCTTTAAAAAAAAAAAATCCTTCTCTAAATGTCTAAGTGTAACATAATTTTGAAAAACACTGGAAATTTTAAAACTACCAAAATGATTGATTGTATGCATGTGTTTCCCATATAAAATTTGATGGTACAGGATATTTCTTATACTTGACTATTAAAACACAATATTGAAGAAAATGATGATAGAAATTTATAACAACTTCAAAAGAATGAAACATATAATCCCACTTCAAAAGTTCCATTACAATGTAAAGAAATAAGTACTTAAAAAAAAAAGATTTTATTTATTTGAAAGAGAGAGAGAATGAGCGATGGGGAGAGCAGATGGAGAGAAAGAGTGAGAGGCAGATTCCCTGCTGTGCAGAAGCCTGAAGCAGGGCTCATCCCAGGACCTGGAGAGACCTGAGCTGAAGGCCGACGCTTAACCAACTGAGACATCCAGGCATCCCAGGAAATAACTACTTTTTTTTTTTTTTTTTCAAATAAACAACATCTAACTTATCCAAAAATATGATGTGTTCTTAAGATATACTGAATTTATTTTTTTATGTTTTTAATAATTTTAGCCTTTAGCACTTTCTTCTTTCCACATTTATCCTTTATTATTACATATCAGAGACATAATGGTGAAAAAATTATGATGAGGAGGACAGAAGTAATAATTAACATGTATTAATTTCTTATTATGTGCTAAGTAGGAATCTACCTGCTTCACATTTTTAATTCCATTCTCACAAAACTCCCTAACCTCAGAACTCTACTTAATCCTCATTTGGTAGGTAAAGAAACTTGCTTAAAATAAAGGATTTAAATAAAGTATTCTGACTACAAAGTACACACTTTCAAGCACTGACTTTCTTGAATTACTAAGAATAAAATCCAAAAAAGTTTCTAGAATACCTAGACTTAGGTACCTGTTTAATTATTAGGTCTGTTTGACCTGTGATTTTATATTTATGTGTGTGTGTGTGTTTGTGTATAATGATTATATATATACATATATAATCATTATATATGATTTTATATATATAATCATATATAATGATTATATATAACATTATAATTTTATATAATGATTTATATAATGATTATAACTTTTCAGAACCACTAAGAATTAGTGAAGTGATAGATAGGGAAGGTGTTTTATAAGCTAGTAATTAGTATACATATGTGTTTGAACCCATTTATTATATGATAATTTATGATTTGTTCTATTTTGTTTTATTTGGGTTATCAATTCTGGTTGCCTTGACTCCTAGAGAATTATAATAATAATTAAATCTTTTTAAAAAGTAGGTAATTCCAGGAATTTAGTGGAATAGTATTTTATGTTTTAGTATTTTATATTTTAAATAAAAATTATTTTTGGTTTCCTGATTGTTTGTCTGTTAGTTAAATTGATAACCCAGATTTACCTGTTTATTATACTCATTGCTATATTCTGATTAGTTTTATTTTTTTTTTTTTTTTTTAAAGATTTTATTTATTTATTTGACAGAGAGAGATCACAAGTAGGCAGAGAGGCAGGCAGAGAGAGAGGAGGAAGCAGGCTCCCTGCTGAGCAGAGAGCCCGATGCGGGACTCGATCCCAGGACCCTGAGATCATGACCTGAGCCGAAGGCAGCGGCTTAACCCACTGAACCACCCAGGCGCCCTTCTGATTAGTTTTAAATCAGAAAAAGAAAAAAAAGAATTCAGACATAATGAAAGGACATTACTTCTTATGTATTTTAATGATTGATTTAAAAAAGGGCACAGTTAAAAATAAGTTAACTCATCCCTATTTATTAAAGATTGAAAGAGAATTAGAGTAATGAGCTCTTTATTATTCATAAGTGCCTTTAGCTATGGTGACAAAAAATTGTATCAATTTAAAATGCAATTATATGTAAACACATTTTCTAATTTGTATTAGTAAGTAAACGGGATTTTGTAATTTATGCAGGTTGGATAGTCCAAAATTTAACTTCTGTTCTGTTTTCATCTCCCTACTACTCAATTTTGTCTGCATCGCATATAACAAAACTTAAAACTATATGGCAATATGCAAGAATTATATAATTGTAGAAATTATAACAATTGTTGTTATTAATTAAGAGAAAGGGAAGGTTATATATAAATATTTGTGAGTGATTCTGCCATAATAATTCTCCCTGTAACTACAAAAAAAAAAAAAAAAAAAAAAAGACACCCCAGATACATGGAGAATGGCAAGAGGAAAGGTGACATTTCCTCAGTTGAACCACCAGATCAACCCTGGAATTAACTACTTTCATATTGTTTATTAAATAAGTAATATATTTTCACGCACTTTAAAACACTGTTTCGGTATTTGTTTTCTTCTAGGTGGAAGATTCTCTAACTCATGCTTTCCTTTTCACTTCCTTTATTAATTCTCCACACATAATTATAAATCCCCCCAGAATTCAAGGATAACTGACATATAATGAAGACTAATTGAGGAAAGGAATGATGTGTATGTATGTGTGTGTGTGTACAGGTACTTGCAAAACTATATGAATATTAAAGGAAGCAAATGTGACATACAAAAACATCCAGAGATAGAAAAAAAATTAGACTCAAGAAAAGAACAGATGGATGTAGTTAGTGTTGTTAGGGAGACGTGGGGCAAGGTTACCTTGACAGTACAAAGTATTATAAAGATTTCATACTTGATCCTAAGATCTACTGCGTAGTGGTTGTGATTGCAGAGTCTATGTCATTTTAAGTGATGCATTTGAGTTTTTTTTTTTTTTTTTTTTTTTTATACTATGTGAGACATAATTAGAGGGTGAGGCAAAAGTAAATGAGAGTAACACAGGTAGTAGACTTCTAGCTGTTCTGGAAAGAGACGAAGGAGTCTTGGGAGAAGAATTCTCAGTGACTATGAGGATGTGAATGTAACAGAGATGGGTATATCAATTTAACTAATGGTTTCCTGATATGAGGAGCTGGGTGTTATTTCCAAAAATAGAAAAAGTAGAGGAAAACACATAGTCCCTTCTTTCCTTCCTCCTTTCTTTCCTCCTTCCCTCCCTCCTTCCTTCTTTCCTTCCTCCCTCTCTCTCTTACTGCCTCTTATCTTATTTTTTCTTCATTAGGGGCTGGTCACAGAAGACTCTCTCTCTCACATGATTCATAACTGAGACATCTTTGTGTCAACCATAGGAGCCAAGGACAGGCTGTCCCAAGATGGCCATTTTGGTATGGGGATTATTTTAAGCTGGGAGCAGTAAAAGACACAGGTACTCAAGAGAAATTTTGCCCTTCTGGAACTTAACTACACAGAAAAAATCTATATTGGAGCATCTTTTCAGAATAAGTATTATTACCAAAGATAAATTTTACCTGAGCAATCCATCTATATGGCAAGGCAAACATTTGTTTACCAAACATCTTTTTCAACTTTCTATGAATTGCATTCTTTCACTTTGAAGTCCCAGACTCCTACTCCTTTCTCCTTAGTTCAGAACAACATATATATCTTGCTTTGCCTCGCTGTTTATGGAATTTCCATGTCTGTGTGGATTCCCTATACATACACTATTAAATTTGATTTTTTCCTATTAATCTGTTTCACGTAAATTGGATTCTTATCCAGGTAGAAGTATCTTTGAGGGGACAGGGATTCTTGCTCCCTGACACTTCCACAAGAAGATGTTAATTATCAGTTGTGTGTAAAGGTATGGGACTATAGAAATAGGTCTGGCATGAAGCTATCAGCATATTATAACACTTAAATCCATAGGAGTGGTTGCCAGTGAATGAAACAACATAACTCAAAAGGACAGAACCTTTAATATATTTTAGAAAAGTCCAAAATGAAGACTGTGTTGAGATGAAAGAGAGGGAAGAGAAACCTAGAAAGGTGTGATGTCACAGAAATCAGCTATTTCAAAGCATTGTGTTCATCTATTGATTGCTTCTGACATTAGGATATGGACAAAAACTGTCCACACAATATAGAAATGTAGTCATGATAACCAACCTGTAAGAACCAATTCAGTAGAGTATTATAGGTAGAATCCAGACTGGAATGGTTTGAGGAGAAACTGAAAAATCATCCATGTCATCCATGTGTGTAAAGTATAGAAAAATATATATAGCATCTTTTCTGTAAGAAAAATTTAAGATAACAGTGATATTCCTAGAATAATTAGAACACTCTAAGATTTGTTTAGGGAATTTATACTTTTCACTTTTTTTGAATATTTTATTTATTTATTCGACTGAGAGAGAAAGCACAAGTGGGGGAGCAGCAGAGGGAAAAGGGGAAGCGGGCTCCCTGCTGAGTAGAGAACCAGATGCAGGGCTGGATCCCACGGCCCCAGGGTCATGAGTGAAAGACAGATGGCCAATCAACTGAGCCACCCAGGCATCCCTGTTTTTCACTTTTATTAAAAGAGAAAAGGCTAGAGAACCTCCTGAGCTGCTGAGCTGACAGTATATTAGGAGAATATGTAGATACAAAAGAAAAGGAGGAACATTCCTCTTATATTTCCTTTGTAGGTTGGAATAGTGGGGTGGGATCCAGAGAACAGATGAGGGATTGACAGGAAGGGAAATATTTCCTCCATTTAAACAGTACATATAAATGAGTACATATGTAGACATGGCTTTTGCTTGTGTGCTTGTTTGTCTAAATTTGGAGACACATTGAGAGAACTCTGATTCTTCAGCGTTATGTAAGCAAGGTCAATCACTAAAAATAAAGAGTTGGAAGGGGTGCAGATATTTTTAAGAATAGAGAATAAAGTTTATAATTGCTATTATAGGAAAGGTGTAGTGAATGTATTGAGCATGAAACTGACCTTTTTTTCTTATGATGAACTTGGAGAGATACTAATTTATTTTACTTTATGGTTTTCCCCAGTAGAGGTCAGCAGACAGGTACTGATGAACGATATAGAAAAGAAGTAGAAAGAGAAGGAGACAACACCATGCTAAGCATTTTGCCTAATCCATTTAATCCTTCCAACTTTATCAAGCAGGTGCACTTATTATTTCAGTTTTCATAACATATAAGGGAGAAAGAGGCATAGAGACATCAAATAAATTGACAAAACTTTCACAGTGAATAAGTGCTCAAGTCTGACTTGAACCCTGAACTGTCTAATGTAAGAGTCACTTTAACCACTAGGTATTACTGCATTCTATGAAAGTAAACATGTGCCTTGTGAATTTGGAGAAAAACAGTTTTCTTGACCTGAAATAGTGATTAGTTTAAGGAGTATGATGGATGATAGAGTTGAAAGTACAGAAAAGAAACGAATTTGTATAGGTTATTTAAGGTCAAGCTAATGAATTCTTAACTTAAACGTCATTTAGAATTGCTAAAGTCTTCAGGTTGAGATAGGGTAACATATACAAACAAGAGCGTCAGGAAATTTAGAAATAAAAGAGGGTAGAGAGACTAATATGATATGTCTGTTACTGCAGGAATTTGTCCATAACACTGTCCAAAAAGAAATAAACAAATGCTAAGCATAAGATGATATTCAAATGACCAAAGCATAAATGCAGGATTTTTTTTTTTTTGCCTAACTTCAAAATTAATATTTTATTCATGTCAATTTACCTGACTGCTAAATTCATCCTCTTCACCATCTTTCCCCATGTTGATCTACCCAGTCTCCTATTAGCCAACATCAAGTGGAAAAATGAAGATCTTGGTCCCTCACATTTATTGAGCTCTGTGGCTTTTCTGGCAAGTGTGCTCACCCACACTATCCCCTTCATTCTCTGTGCTCCAGTGTGAGCTACAGTATTTTTTGTTACCCTCCCCCCTTGTCCCAGTTGATTGGTCCAGAGATCTGCATCGATCTAGCCTGGGGTAATGAATCATCCCCTAAGAATGTTGAGTTCCTTGACAACAACAACATTAAAACCCCAAGGAGAATAAACCTTACTTACACAGAAAAATTCCAAACAGGGACACAGAGATCCTGGGGACGTTTAGTCTTAATCCTAGTCCTTTCTGCATCTGCTACATTTCTGCCTCTCACCTTGTTTACCCATTTACCTGTTGAGCCCTCTGAGAATTTTGTCTGTCAATGTATGGCCCATTTGTCTGATGTTAGTCAGATTTCTGCCACTTGAAACAAAATTAATGTAAACACCTCATCAGTATTGGGCAGGGTGTAAAGAGTTAATTAAAAAGTATGTAATGTTGGTTTGGGGACAAATAATTCTAAAGTAATAAAGGTAATAATAAAGATAAAGTAATAAAGTAATAAAATGCATTTATTTACTCTGTAAAAATATATTCTTAATGTGATAGTTAAAATTTTGACTTTTAGCCTACTTGAAAACACCCCAGGTTGTAAAATACTAATGTTACAAAATAAGTGGAGCTCATCTCTAATGAGTGGATGTCAATAGATTAGCATATTAAGTATGGGATGACAGCATGATGGCAACAAACATCTGTAAAATTTATCTTTTCATCTACATTAATTTGCTAAATGACTGTCATGCAAATAGCCCCAAACCATAAATAAAAAAGGCATTGTGGAATCATTAGTAAATTAAACCTTGGTTACCTGATTAAAAATCAAAAAGGAAATTAAGTGTGTTGATGCATAACCTACAGTACTAAAATGTAATGAGGAGGTATAGGTTAGTGGAAATCAAAGTACTTTTGTGTCCAAAGAGGATTTCAAAGAATGACTTCATGCTGGTTTTAGTGGTTATTGTTTGCTATTTAAAAAGAGATTGATGTGTATCACTCTGTTGTAAAAAATGTTTCACATGCTGTGGCAGAGTAGTTACCTTTGAATTTCTGCCTATGGATATGAATCTGTTTATTGAGATTGTTGCACTGTATTGAGTTTATACAAGCCCCATCGTTACTGCAACTATATTGCTATGAAGCTGATGTCCAAAATCGAGAAAAAAAGACTAAAAAATAAAGAAAATTGGCTAGATAAAAGGATGTGGCTCTATTTCTATGCACCACACATGCTAGTCAATCTTTAAAGAAATAAACCACATATGGATTAAAAAGTTTGAGAATCTTGCTTCACTTTCAACCAGTGATTGTTGTTAAAGTGTAGTTGTGTTCATATATTCTGTTAAAAGGAAGCTCAATTAAGGCAAACATTTTATTATTTGGGATGGAATTTAGTGCTTAATTGACTTGTTCATTAAATTTACAACCTTTAAAATTATTTTGGATTTGTGAAGAAAGTGCAAAATATTAAATACAAAAATCCAGGATCCCTTATTATCCCATGTTGAGTCTTAGGATAAATAGAATGCATATGGTGTACGGCAATAACAATATTAATAACAAACATTAGTCCCAGTGTGGACACTGTCTTAAACTCACTGAAATTATTCTTCCATTCAATCTCCCAGAAATCATATGAAGGAAATATGAGTTTCTCATTTTACACAGAAGAAACCACTTTAAAAAAATATTGCTTATTCATTTAATTGACAGAGAGAGAGAGAGACAGCAAGAAAGAGAACAAAGCAGGGGGAGTGTGAGAGAGAGAGAAGCAGAGCAGGAAGCTCCATGCTGGGCTGGATCCAAGGACCCTGGGAACATGACCCAAGCTGAATGCAGGTGCTGGGGTCCATTAGCAGAGGAACGAGACTGAGACAAAGTGAAAGTTATGCAAAGCCTTATTCTATACCAAGCATTAGAAATCAGACTGACCGGCCAAGGGAATGAGACTGAGACAAAGTGAAAGTTATGTAGAGCTTCATTCTATGCCAAGCATTTGAAGTCAGACTGACTGGCCAGGGCCACCTCTGAAGAGAGCGAAGCCCTCCCAATCTCACAGGCTGGTTTTATAGGGCATAACCGCAGACCCAAGGTACGTGGCTTCTATTGTTAAGGTGTTTACTTCCAGAATCGATACCCAAAACCATACCAGGAACCACTGGGGCATATATACCCGGAATGAAATCCGTGCATGTAAACAACAATATGGCTACCTAGACAATATGGAGTTGCTCTGGCTAAGCAGGCCCTAATAGTTGAAAAGGTTTTAACATCAAATTGGCCCTAACATTCCCCCCTTTCCTTTGGAGATTAGTCAAATCTTTGACTCTTCAGCCAGTTCTTGAGGGTGAAAACAGGCTGTCCTGAGGTGTCGTTAACCTTGAGTGTTGTTCCATCCGCTGTTTTTCTGATTTTTTATTGGGCTGATTTAGGCCGATGAGGTGTCCCCTGGCTGCTGCTGACTAGGAACAGGGTTAAAAGTGACCAAGTTATGAAACCCTTTTGAGTCTTAGTTTTAGTCCAGTTAGTGGGGTCCACCGGCAGTGGCTCCCATTTCTGGGGGGTGTCCTTGTTTTCACCTCGTTTGACGTGACATGCATGAATCCAGGCTCTGATGCCTTCTGCTTTTACTGCCATGGGGGTGGTCAGGATGACAGTGAAATGACAGTGAATGGTCCCTTTCAGCAAGGCTCCATGTTTTCCATTCGGTGGCAATGTATCCAAACCAAGTCTCCGGGTTGGTAAGGATGCGGTTTTATTTCCTTCTCTGTCTCAGTGTAGGCAGCTCGGATCCCTGAGTGGGCTCTTTTTAAGACAGACTGTAGTGCCTGCAGTGAATGGAGTACAGACTGATCAGTCATTTCCGTTAGGGCAACCTCTTGTTGTTAGGGCAAACCCCCTTGTGAAGGGGGTTTCCCGAACATTGCTTTAAATGGGGTAACCTTATTTAAGTAGGGTGTATATCGCGCCCAAAGGAAGGCAAAGGGAAGAAGGTCCACCCCTCCATTGCCAGTCTCCAGAATTAACTTTCTCAAGGTCTCTTTAAGAATCTGGTTCATTTTTTACTTGTCTGGAGTTCTAGGGCTAATAGGCTCAGTGTAGTTTTCAATTAGTGCCCACGGCCATGGCCAATGCCTGTGAGACTGAACTCACAAATGCAGGACTGTTGTTTGACCCAATTATGAGAGGCAACCCAAACCTAGGAATTACTTATTTATTTTTTTCTAGTAGCTTTTTGGCTATTATTCCTGCCATCTTATGTTTGGCAGAAAAAGTCTCTACCCAGCCTGAAAAGGTATCCACAAAAACTAACATATTTGTGTTCATATTTTCCTGGTTTCATCTCTGTAACATCCATTTTCCAATATATTCCTGGTTCTCTTTTCCCTCTTCCCATTCTAGTTTCTCCTGCATTGACCACCTGACATTGAGCACATCTACCAAACATATCCTGAGCCATACACCCCAATTTAGAAACCTGGAATTGTTTGCCCATAAGCTCCTTAAGCTTGCGTGTCTCCAAATGAGTGCCCTGATGTATTTGGCTTACTAATTTTTTTCCTAGTCTTCGAGGAAGAATTGACTTTCCTGTTCTAGTCTTAGTCCAATCCCCTTCATAGTCTAATTTAGTTCATTTCTATAAATATATTTGTATCCTTGACCAGGAGGCCCATGGCAGCAATTATGTGGAGGCAAGGGGGGAACCCAGCCACTACTGGATCTAGTTTTTTGCTAAGATAGGCTACTGGCCTTTGCCAAGGTCCCAGAGTCTGAGTTAAAACTCCTTTGACCATTCCTGCCTTTCATCCACATACAAGTGGAAGGGCTTGGTAGCATCTGGAATGGCCAATGCTGAGGCACTCCATAAGGCTGTTTGTAATTCCCAAAATGCTCTTTCTGTCTCGGATGTTCACTTTACCATAGTGAGTTCTCCCTTAGTCAGTTCGTAGAGAGGTCAGACACTCTCCACAAACTGCGGTATCCACAGCCTACAGTGGTCTACTGTCCCAAGAAACTCCCTCACTTGTCAGGGCGTGGTGGAGCTGGGGTACTGGGTGATCACCTGTTTTCTGGACTCAGACAGTGAACACACTCCTTCATGGAGATCAAAGCTAAAATAAGTCGAGTGGCTCTGACAAAGCTGTGCTTTCATTGCTAACACCTGATAATCTTTCTTCTGCAGAGTCTATAAGAGAGCTTTCATCTGCTGCAAGCATGACTCATAGTCCTCAGCGGCTATCTCTGCTATTCCCGCTAGCTCAGATTCTTCCTTCAAATCTTTAATTTTCTGAAGTTCCCTCCTTATATCTGGGGCTGACTGACTGGCAAAGGCAGTCAAACAAGCTGTTGTACAATTTGTCTGAAGTTTACCTCAAGTTGTTGAGTTTAGGTAAGCAAACATTTAAAGAGAACAAAATCTAGAACTTAGTATCCACAAAGGTGTGTTACTGAAACATAATTTTTCTCTTTAGAATAACCCTTATTTCCAGAGATAGCCAAATCAGGACTAATTTATTTGAAAAAACAAGTCCAGATTTAACAAACGTTGCCTAATTATTTACATAAGCTCATCAAGAACAGTGAATGATCATATAGATCTTTTAGAATCTGCTTTGCTGGAAATTCTTATAAGTAATCTCTCTGTTGAACTTGTAATAGCCTCTCCAGGCCAGAAGTCAAGCCATATACTTGTCATCAGACATGCCTGCAATACCAGTCAATTTGGGCGAATTTCTCTTCCTGAGGTCTCTAAGTATCCTGAGGTCCCTGCACCTGCCAGGAAGTGATACATTCTTTACTCACCTGGTGGGGCTGCTGGGAACTCTGTAAGCAAGGTATCAGGCCAACAGTTTCAAGGGGCTTTATGGCTCCAGGTTTTATAAAGTCAAGTTTAGTTCCTTTAAGCTGTCTGGTCATATCTGAGTCTTTTTCAAATATGACATTCCAATCTAAGCCTTGGTAAAATAACCAGTGTTTCCAATGGTGTCTGTTATAAGGAGAATAGATTCTTATTGAACTTATGCAAATGACTTATTGCCATGGAAGAAAGAATACTTGTTGAGACCTTTGAGTTTCAGAGGGTTTAGATAGAGAGAAAAGTTGAATTCTTTGATTTGTCTATAAATAAATACTTTTATATTTCTGTAAGTCACAGACATCTTAAGAAAAGAGTTTCCTTAGTCTGGAAGAGTAAACATTAGAGAAACAGCAATGTTTAAAATGACAAATATTAAGAGACATAACATTACAATCTTTCAGTCCATCTAGTCCCATGTTACTAATTCTGGTTTAGTTCAAGTGCAGCTCTTACTTCTGGAAATTTTCAGTTCCAAGACCTGTATTTGTTCTGAAAGTCCTCTATATGAATCTCCTTTAAGGCAGAATTCATTTTACAAGATAATTAGAACAATTACAAATAACAAAAACTCAGAATAGATATGGCTTTACAATTTAACTGGTAAGAAAATCAGGTTACTTCTGTGACATATAACATTTCAAATAATCACAATATCAAGTGATGACCTCATCAAAAGGTTAAACTTTAGGAAATGCATAGAATCTCTGTAATAGTTATAGTATTTACCCAAATGTAACCCAACGTTTATCATTGGTTTAGCAGTACTTCCTGAGTAATTAGCATACCAAGGAAAAGCCTTATGAGCCAAAGAGATCTCATTTACAATTTAAATCTTGTTGGCAATTGTTAAAATCTAAGATTTAAAGCACATGCTTAAATAGGATTATACATGTTTAAGATCTGATAAAACAAAATATAGAAACTGGTTTTTCTGGGCAGACAAAGAGAAAACCATTTATATTCTTTTTTTTAACAGCAGATCAATTAATCTAAGAAAACTGTCTTTTTGAACAGAGAGAAAGCAGATTTTTTTATACCAATGTCCTTTTAGTTTACATAATAGTCAACATCTACTTGAGTGGATCACCAATATAGATTTGCCATTACACAGAGCTTTAGTTTTCCTTCCTTAAATACTATGCCTCATTTGAACAGAAGCATTATACAGAAAAGATCTATTAGGTTTTTTCCCCCTTTTTGTGAATAAACCCACCAAAACTGATCTAATATGGTCAAATATTCAACATATTTCATTGTTTCCTTTCAAACCTATAAACCAAGGCAAATAAAAGTCACTTTCCCCAAATCTTCTACAACTTACTACATACCCTCAAGGTTAGCTTTTACTATCTCCTTTTATGTTCTGGTGCAACCAGACATTTTTACTTTAAGACAAACTATTCACTCTTTTAGGCCCTCTTTTTTGTGTGTACAGTTTTTGTTGTTTTTTTTCTTTTTAACTTACTATCAGTCAACTGCCTTTCCTCTGTTTTTTTTTTTAAGACATTAAAACTTTTTTAAAAATTTTTTTAATATTTTATTTTTCGTAAACATATAATATATTTTTATCCCCAGGGGTACAGGTCTGTGAATCGCCAGGTTTACACACTTCACAGCACTCACCAAAGCACATACCCTCCCCAATGTCCATAACCCCACCTCCCTTTTCTCAACCCCCCTCCCCCCAGCAACCCTCAGTTTGTTTTGTGAGATTAAGAGTCAATTATGGTTTGTCTCCCTCCCAATCCCATCTTGTTTCATTTATTCTTCTCCTACCCACTTAACCCTTCATGTTGCATCACCACTTCCTCATATCAGGGAGATCATATGACAGTTATCTTTCTCCGCTTGACTTATTTCGCTAAGCATGATACCCTGTAGTTGTCGCAAATGGCAAGATTTCATTTCTTTTGATGGCTGCATAGTATTCCATTGTGTATATATACCACTTCTTCTTTATCCAGTAATCTGTTGATGGCCATCTAGGTTCTTTCCATAGTTTGGCTATTGTGGACATTGCTGCTAT
>NC_081561.1:121424576-121450142 GCF_022355385.1 Mustela nigripes | reverse complement strand
TTTTTTTTTTTTTTTTTTTTTTTTTTTTTGGCAGTCCATCCTGACCATACCTATTTTTTTTTTTTTTTTGGAAGATTTCCCTTCACAAACCTTCTACAACTTTCTTTTGCATCCAGATTTTGTCCTAAGCCATTTCCTTTCAAACAAACATCTCATTACCTTTTTCTTTAACAAAATGTATTCCAATTCCTTATCTTTCTTATGTATCTCCTACTTTTTTACAGATAGTGTTATTTCCCTTACTTCCATCAGTGTTAGTTACAGTTAGCAGAATTTTCTATTCTTAGAAACACTTCAGTATCTAGTGATGCTAAAGTATTAACCAACTGTGAACAGTAACAATGGAATTGCAGTAAGAAGTCAAAAGCACAAACATACATCTAGTACTCAATGCTTTAGCCTTTTATCTCATTTGGTTAAGACCTAGATGTTCATGATTTAATTCCATTTGTCATCCAACCAAAACTTTAAACTTTCAGGTTACCAAAGACTTTGGAAGCTATTTTAACAATTAACCATTAAAACTTTGAGAAAGACAATTAACCATCAATTTAGTTATTTCTTTGCTAACAGATTTTAACAAATAACATGAGCTTATTTGACCTTCAGTAAACTTTGATTGAAGTTTCACATTTACTGCTCTAATTTTAAAGACATGCCTATCTTAATTAAACCAACAAATTTAACTTAGTTTAAATATTGATTTACGTTTTACCTGGACCCACTCCACTTTTAATGTTTACTGAGACACAGGGGGGAAGTTAAGTGGTGCAGTGGTGGGTGTTAAGTCCAGGGGCTGCTCTTCTTGCTCCTTGATGGTGAAGAGGGAAGGAGCCATGGTGCAGAAAGCACCAAGGCCGTTATGCAGGCCACCTCAAGTTGGTACAAAAACAAAAGGGAGAGACAGAAGAACAAAGTGCTGCCAGAAGGCAGAGAAAGGATCCCCAGTTTTAGAGAGTTTCCCTGGGTAAAAACTTGTCATCTGACTGGGTGGCTTTACCTTGAAAATCCTTGAAATGCTGGAGAAAAAGACTTAGGGGTGTCGTAGGCCCCTTACTCCCTGCTTGCCCCATTTCTTCAATCATAACAAACAACACGACAGACAACAAAAAGACAAGACAAAGACAACCGCAGACCCAGCAGTCCTTCCTCAACCAGATATCAAGTCTAAGGGTGTGCAAGATATAATCCCAACTAAAAAAACACAACCTGCCGCTGGTGGGGATTTTCTCGGTCCCCTGACCACTTATGGAGACTCGAACCCCCAGCAGGTCCCCTGACTGCCTAGGGGTACTCGAACCCCCTGGCAATCTCCCAATGGAGGGATGGGGCATCCCTGCATCCACTCCAGCCCTGGGGAGCAATGCTGCATCCAGGTTCTCCCCAGTGGGCTATAACCTAGCACTCCACAACCAGAGAGACAAGATCCTGAAGAATAAAATCTCGAGATCATACCTCTGGAGGCTTTTCCCAGAAATTCTGATGCTGACTCAGTTCTCATCATTTGATCCCAGATGAGCCCCCAGAATATTGGGGTCCATTATTAAAGGAATGAGACTGAGACAAAGTGAAAGTTATGTAGAGCTTTATTCTATGCCAAGCATTTGAAGTCAGACTGACTGGCCAGGGCCGCCTCCGAAGAGAGCAACCCCCTCCCGATCTCACAGGCTGGTTTTATAGGGCATAACTGCAGACCCAAGGTACGTGGCTTCTATTGTTAAGGCGTTTACTCCCAGAATCGATACCCAAAACCATACCAGGAACTACTGGGGCATATATTCCCAGAATGAAATCCGTGGATGTAAACAACAATATGGCTACCTAGACAATATGGAGTTGCTCTGGCTAAGCAGGCCCTAATAGTTAAACAGGTTTTAACATCAAATTGGCCCTAACAGCAGACTCAGTGACTGAGCCACCCAGGTGCCCAAGAAACTGTATTTTGAGAGTGTAAGTTTGCTGAGATTACAAAGAAAACATGTTTAGACTTGCCTTAGATCCAACTCCAATGAGAACACTTTTAACCACTCTATAAAATTACTTTGAAGTAGACACCTATTTTACTAATTCCTTGTTTCTTTCCAACCCCAAATTCCCTATACTCAACACACTATGCCTTTCTAATTCACTGAAGCTGTCATTAATCTCACATATATATACTTTGATTCATGCTTTCTCTTTTCTGACAAACACTTGCCCTTACTATATTAAGGCTCATGCTCTTTCATTCTAAGATGCTCTACAGGTGATATTTTCTTCTGTGTTTTCAGAAAAGAAAACAAATCAGCTGAACTCAGTGATCTCTCCTGAGTAAGATGGTAATGACCCCCCACCCCCATTACACCCCTATTACATGTCACATTGCCTTACATTCATTTAATTATGTATCAGCCTGCTCATAGATGGCAAGATCCTGGATGCACAGAGGTAAGACCTTTTCATCTGGTGTCCCCAGTAAATGTATTCTACCCACACACTGCACATTCTCAATAATATTTTTGTGAATAAACAGATGAATGATCTTGATTATATCTACTATTATTTATGATCAGCAGATAATATCTTTGTTGCATTGCTAGAAATTATGACAAAAATCTTTTCCTGTATCTTAAAGAAGCTCATATGGACTTGTTATTGGCTTTCTCAAATATAAATAGATCATGTAATCTATTTTACTTAAGACTTTGGGAAGTTTTCTAATCCTTGATTTTTTATTTTATAGCTATCAATATTGTATCTTTCATAGAACTATATAATTCATTTTCATAGAAATCAATCCCCTATAATTATATTCTAAGTTGAGTCACATTTTGTTTGATGTCTGTCTTTCCTCAAATTCTACATATTCCATAAGAACTCAATGATTTGATGAAATTTTGTCTCTAGAAACTATCACAGATTATAGCACAGAAGTGAAATTTAGCACAAATGAATAAATTGTTGTCATAATTCTGAGTATGAAAAAAATCAATTATTTTGGCACAAAGTCTTACAAAAATATGTGTTGACTAGAATCTCTAAATGATACATGTGAGATTAAATGATGTCTAAGTTCTAAAAATACTTTTAAACAATGAAACTTTTTGGATTTAGGCAAAAATAAACTCACATTATAAGTGCTTCTATAATAAATTTTATATTTTATTACAATTCTAGTATAATTGGTGCAAGCATCTCCAATAGCAACTTCCTCAAAATACATATTAAATGACCTTGTCTTCTGAAGATTAACTGAATTATAAAACTAGGGGTATAATTATACTCTAGGATAATCCAGTGGTATGAAACCTAGCTGTACCTGGTAATGCTGATTATTGCCAGAAAACAAAGTATTTTCAAAATGTCCTGGAGTGCTTAAATGAAAACTGAACCACTTAAAAGACATTTCATTGGCCAAATGGGGAAAATATGAACACTGTTATAAGAATAAAAATTATAACTAACTGTCATAAAATAACTGTATTAAACCATGTCTTTAATTATATTTGCAAAAAGAAAATTTACTAGTAAATTATAGAACGAGGTATAAAAAGATACCAGTAACACAGAAAAAAAGGTAGATTTTACATGTGGTTGATTTTTAAATTAAATTCTGTTTAGAAGATATCAACATATATGTGTATTCTCTGAATATTCTCTTAAGTAAATATTGGATTATACAACATGTATTTATAGTATATTCTGTTGTTAGCAGGGAATGGGGAGTGAAAAGTGGAAACTATAAATATCTCCAATAGTTCTAAAAACATTAGAAATAGAATTAATAGTGGTTACACCTCAGATCATGTACAAAGGTACTCTAATAACATATTGCAAGGTAAGTGATTAGCTAAATGTCCTGAGACAAATGCTGAAGATATAGGTTCCATCTATCTATTTCTAACAACAACAACAATAACAAAACTTCTAGCTTTCACTGCTTATTATATAAGGTAATTCAAAAGGTATACGGAAGGCTCCTTTAAGGCTCCTTTAATGCATCTAGATGAGGTCAATACTTAGTAACAGCTGCACAATGGAAACTGATATTTGAGAACACATTATGCAGGTTTCAGAGTGTAGGGATAAGGAGTCCAAAGAGGACAATACAGCAGTAGAAAAAATGAGGGGGGATGGGCAAAATGGTGAAAGGAGTGGGAAATACAGGTTTCTAGTTATGAAATAAATAAATCATGAGAATAAAAAGTACAGCATCAGGAATATAGTCAATGATATTGCAAATTGTCCTATGGTGACAGACAGTAGCTACCCTTGTGGGGGATCATAGCATAATGTATAGAGATGGTGAATTACTATATCTGTACCTGAAACTAACGTAACATTGTGTGTCTACTATACTTAAATAAAAAAAAAAAATCAGAAGGCAAAAAGATAGATGTAACTAAACTTTGTGTTATGTTTGGGACAAAAACAAGCTTAAGGAGAGATCAGAAAATTGTTGAAGAATTATTTGATAGGTTTCTTTATGGAGAGAAAGGCCAAATGTTGTGTTGTTTCAGTGTAGATGGGTTTTTAAGTTCAAATCATTTATTTCCAACTGCCATGGAAATAGACTGTTGCCTGAAAATTTAGGTTATCTAACTGTGAGACCCTTCTCTGTCTCTGTTAGATAAATCTACTCCATCAGCTCCTTCCTTACTCAGACTCCTTTTGTGGCAAATAAGGGACATAATATTTATATCTCAGGGTCTACCTCTGTTTTAAAAGAGTATTTTCCCATTAGTTTTTCTTTGAGTTTTGCTCTCTCTCTCTCAGATGTCCCTTTATTCTTCTCTCCACCTCAATATGCATTCACTTCTGCCCAAGCTCAGTCATTTATGGTATTCTTTACCAATTTGGGGATCTACAGGTCGAATTTACCTTGGTTTGTAGTTATCTTAGTTTGACTAGATGTAAACCAGGCAAGGAGATGAAAATAGACAGATAATATATAATTGGTTATTTAAAAACTGTTAATTTCTTTAGAACAGACAATATCTGGTATATTTAGCCACATTCAACTAGAAATAATAACATAACTTTTTAATCCTAGTTCTTTCTCACAGAATGACAGACATTGCTAAAATTTTTTGCATTTACCCATTATACAGTCATTTATTGCTCAGATATTTATTTGTGCTGTCAATGGAAATAAGGAATATTTTGGAAAACATTGTGCAGCCTGTAATATAAGGATGCAGTAAAAGCTTCACTGATGCTTAAGCATATATAAGGTTAGGCACTGTGCATTCTGTATGTCAAATTTTATACAGAACTAAGTTTCTAACAACATTCTTCATTTATTAGGGGCAATGTCTTATTTATTTACCTTTCTTTTTTAAATTAGGTTTGGGCACTTAAAAAGCAATTTAAAATTGTGATGGAAATATCTGTGTCTCAGTAACCAAACTGTCCCAAACAAATTGTTTATATAGTAAGTAATCCTATTGTATTCAATCATCTCTACATATTATGCTGTTGTCAAAAAATGATGACAAATATAAGCAATCAAACATGGTAAATTTGTTTTCATTAGAAAGCTTTTCAATAGTAATTCTGTTTTGCTTCCTAATCTTCTTATATGTAACCTCTAGGAACTGCCAGAAGATGAGAGGCAAACAGATTGCCTGACTGCTTCTTATTTCCTCCCCTGAGATTTTTCTGCTGCTTCCAGCAAGCTTAAAATAATCTCTACATAAACAAATCCATTCTTTTGTCTTTCTTAGTCTTATCTGTCAAGTCCATTTCAAGAGTGTGGGTATGAACGAAATAATGATATGGATTGAGAGATTCACTAAGTCTTATACAAGACTTGAATATTAATGTGTCAAATGCCTGGTTTTTGTGGCGGGAAATCATAGGAGAGGGTCATATTGATATTTCTTATGGTGATACTAGATGTTATATTAGTTTCAGTAAACGAAATAAATGAGATAAGATAGAACAGATTTAATGTGAAATATATCAAATTTAGTACTATAAAGTACCTGATAGCATTTTTAAATATTTATGGTGTTAAAAAGTTTAGCCATATATATTTTATTCCCACAAATTATCCTGGGACAAAGTTAAGCAAGAAGATCAGAAATATCTTTAATATATACAGATCAGAGCAGTGTATACAAGGCCCAGAGACCTGAGTGGGACAACGTCCAGAGCAGTAAGCTTCCAAAGTTTAACATGTACACATGCACATTTTCTAACAGTAAAGCATACACATGTATTCAGCTAACTTGGAGATAGATATATATATATAAATATCTATATATAGATATATATAGATATAAAACAGCCAAGCCCTTGAAACAAATCAAAGGTTCATCAGGAGTAAAATGAATAAATGTAATATGAAATATTCACACAGTGTATTACTATACTTCAATAAAATAAAATGAACTCCTACTAAATGCAACAAGGATTATTAATTACACAGAAATGTGCTGAATGAAAGAAGCCAGAAACAAAGGAATACATACCATGTGGTTTCACGGCATGAGTTTAAAAAAGAGACAAAACATCAATAACGATGTTATTGATTAGGAAGAATCAGAGGGAGATTGCTGTGGTGCTGTGGTTATTTTTAATCTCAATTTTAATTTTGAAAGTTAACCTATTTCTTCACTTAAAATGTCTGACTTTATTTTTCACTTACATTTTAAATATGTGGAAGAGGAGTTTCTAAATGCATTTTTAGTATTAATTATTTTAAATGTGTTATGTTCTCAGAGAGATGACATGAAAGTTCCCATCATAAACAGAGCTCGTAAGTTGGTTGGGGTGTTAAATCTTTTTTTTTTAAACCACAAACTATTAATTCCATAATACAGAATTTGTTTTGAAATAAGAAATAACATTTTATGGAAATACAGGGGGAAAAATCAGTTAATTCCAAAGAGGGATCAAGAAAATGTCCATGGAGTATAATTTAAACTTGTAAATGAAAGGTTAGTTAGAATTTTAATAAGTAGAAGAGCATTGGAAGGATTTGTTTAACAGAACATGTTAAACTTAACAAATTATGTTAAACTATAAAACCATAGGCTGTTTAAGCCAGGCAAAGTATGCTTAATTCTGTAACAAATACTGTTATCATATAATCAATCACATTTCATTCAACAGTGGTGACTCTGACATTTCTAAATGAAGAAATTTTTCTTTTCTGGCCAAAATATAACCAGTTCATGGATAACCTTTCCAATCTACAGCAGAATTTGGAGGAAAAGGAAAGTCAACCGAGCAGTAAAACTGAGAGAGCAGAGAAAAAAGTCATTTCTGGAATAATAGGGGGCAGGCGGTTCTGAAAATAATTAGAAAGATAGTGACCCTTCTCATATACTGCATAGGGTTTCAGTTTCTGTTAGCAAAAATTGTATTTTTACATATAAAAGTGTATTAGAAGAAACGATAGTGAAGTGTGAATAGTAAGAATTTGAACCCATAGAAACTGAGAAATCTGCAGTCATTATAGAATCTTTAATACATATAAAGTAACAATTTTGCTAAAGAGCAGGGTGCCATATAGACAGCATTAGGCATAAAGATAAGTGATAATGCAGCACCGTGACTGAGGGGACAGAGCCATTTTTCTTAAACATGTCTATAATGTATCTAATTGGAGACAATATAATATTGAAATTAGATTAGAATTCTTTTAAATGAAGTAATAAATTGCAGTTTATTCCACTGTTAGGTTAAAAAAGTCTCAACAAAATCTTGGTGCAGTAAATATCATTGATCTTGAAAAAAGGAAAAAGGTCCATATGTGACATGATGAAGTTGGAGGGAGACTTCAGTCATGGTAAAGACCCAAGACCAGGTCCCATCCACACAAACACCCTATCCTGAATGCTCACAAGCAATCAGGGGTAGCAGTGCCACCAAGATAGAGCCAAATACCTAAAGCTCAGGATTTAGTCAGGGGATGAGCAAATACTACAGTTTCCAAAAGCAGATTGATCCTATCTGTGGATCCTATGTAGTTTGGATAAAACACACTGGAGCTTAGTTATCACAGGACTGGACTGATACAGAGAATGATAAATCATTAGCCATCAAGCAGGTATAAAAAGACCCCACTCTTGAGGTGCTGCACAGAATAAAAGAAAAGGAGAAGATACATGAGCTTGAATAACTGCTGGCTCTAGAGCTAGCCCTTTGCAAAGACAAACTCCTATGGAGGGATATTCTAGGTTATTGAATGCCCAATAATAAAAGGATTAGGGCAAATCCATTTTTGTAGTAGGATTAGAATGTTTACATGGAGCGAGAGACCCAAGAATCAAGTATGGACAGTTGAGGCTTGGGCAAATCTGCATCTGAGAAATGAAATAAGACCTGAGGAAATTAGGAATAAGAAAGAATGTATTCTTTGTAAGAACTGACTACAGCAATTGCAGGCCTTGAGAGGTGTAGTATTTAAAATACAGAAATATAGAAAAGTATCAACAGTCAACAAAGACACATATTTCCTTTAGCAGAATAAAAGCTCAGTATTTATTCCAAGTCTATCTTTACCATGCATACATTTTAAGTATTCTAATATATGCATACTTTTTCTTTTACAAACAGTTGCATAGAACAGATAAAATAAGTCCCCTTGGAACATTTCCTCTACCACTGACAAGTGTCTTTTTACTTTCTTCATCTTCAGAGGAAATCACTGTCATATGCTTGGAGTACATCATGCCAGATAGTTCTATTCTTTTTTCTAAATAATACCAATTGTTTTCTAAACTGATTATACTAATTCACTCTGCCATTCGAGTGATATAGCAACTGTTTAACCTTTTGCATGCTACACTTGATATTTTCAAACTTGAAATATTTTTCCAAAGATAAAAAATGCAAATATAAACATGATCTCAATCAATTTATGTGTAGATTGTTTTGATATCTCTGATAAAAATCAAATAACTGTGTAAATTCTAGTCTATTTATGGCCTCTCTATTTTGTTCCATTCCTGTATTTGTTATTCCTTATTCCAGTATGATGTTCTGTTGACTGAAGATTTATGTTAAGTCTTGAATCAGGTAGTAGATTCATCCAACTTTGTTTCTTATTATTGTTTGTCTTTTACACTTCCTTTGCATTTCACATAAAATTTAGGCTTAGCATGTCAGTTTCTTAAAAAAGCCTCCTGAGATTTTGATTGGGAGTACACTGAACCTGTAAATCAGTTTCAGGAGAACTGACATCTTAACAATATTGAGCCTTCTGATCTGTGATCATGATATATCTTTCTATTTATTTATTTGGGTTTTACCCAATTTCTCTCAGCAATATCTTATAGCTTTCAGTGTAGAAGTTGTGAACATCTTTTGTTAAATTTATTCCTATTTTGGGGTTTGATGGTATTATAATGTAATAATTCTACTTTTCAATCATTTATTGACAGTGTGTTTAAATTTGCATTGTATTTTTTTTTAATAATTTTTTATTTTTTATAAACATATATTTTTATCCCCAGGGGTACAGGTCTGTGAATCACCAGGTTTACACACTTCACAGCACTCACCAAAGCACATACCCTCCCCAGTGTCCATAATCCCACCCCCTTCTCCCAAAACCCCTCCCCCCAGCAACCCTCAGTTTGTTTTGTGAGATTAAGAGTCACTTATGGTTTGTCTCCCTCCCAATCCCATCTTCTTTCATTTATTCTTCTCGTACCCACTTAAGCCCCCATGTTGTATCACCACTTCCTCATATCAGGGAGATCATATGATAGTTGTCTTTCTCCGCTTGACTTATTTCGCTAAGCATGATACACTCTAGTTCCATCCATGTTGTCGCAAATGGCAAGATTTCATTTCTTTTGATGGCTGCATGCAGAAAAATGAAATTGGACCATTTCCTTACACCACACACGAAAATAGACTCAAAATGGATGAAGGACCTCAATGTGCGAAAGGAATCCATCAAAATCCTTGAAGAGAACACAGGCAGCAACCTCTTCGACCTCAGACGCAGCAACATCTTCCTAGGAACAATGCCAAAGGCAAGGGAAGCAAGGGCAAAAATGAACTATTGGGATTTCATCAAGATCAAAAGCTTTTGCACAGCAAAGGAAACAGTTAACAAAATCAAAAGACAACTGACAGAATGGGAGAAGATATTTGCAAACGACATATCAGATAAAGGACTAGTGTCCAGAATCTATAAAGAACTTAGCAAACTCAACACCCAAAGAACAAATAATCCAATCAAGAAATGGGCAGAGGACATGAACAGACATTTCTGCAAATAAATTTGCATTTTAAAATGTAGACCTCCATCTTGCAATCTTGCTAAATTCACATATTAGTTCAAATGTAGGCATATTTTGATTTATTGTGTTTCTCAGATAATTGTGTATTTAACAAATTGAAGGTTTGTGGCAAGGTTCCACCGAGCAAATCTACTGGCACCATTTTTCCAACAGCATTTGCTCACTTCATGTATCTGTGTCACATTTGAGTAATTCTCACTATATGTTGAAATTTTTCATTATTATTATATTTGTTATAGTGATCTGTAATCAGTGATCTTTGCTGTTACAATTTTAATTATTTGGGGTTGCCACAAAGCTTGCTCATATAAGACAACAAACTTAATCCTCTGACTGCCTCACCAACTAACTTTTTCCCTTTCTCCTTCTCCTTGGGTTTCCCTGCTCCCTGAGATACAGCAATATTCTCATTAGGCCAATTAATAACTCTGCAGTGGCCTCTAGGTGTTCAAGTGAAGAATTTCACATCTTTCACATTAAGTCAAAAGAGAAATGATTAAGCTTAGTGAGGAAGGTATGTGAAAAGCCAAGACAGGCCAAAATCTAGGCCTCTTGACTCAAACAGCCAAGTTGTGAATGCAGGGAGAGTTCTGGAAGGAAATTAAAAGTGTATCCCAGTGAACACACAAATGATAACAAAACAAAACAGACTTACTGCTGATACGGAGAAAGTTTCAGTGCTCTGGATAGATTAAATCAGCCACAACATTTCTTTAATCCAAAGCACCATCCAGAGCTAAGCCCTAACTCTCCCCAATTCCATAAAGGCTGAGAAAGGTGAAGAAGCTGCAGAAGTCTGAAGATAGCAGAGGCTGGTTCATGAAGTTTAAAGAAAGGTACCATCTCCATAACATAAGAGTGTATGGTGAAGCGGCAAATGCTAATGTAGAAGCTATAGCAAATTATCCAGGAGATCTAAGATAATTAATAAAGGTGGCTACACTAAACAACAGATATTAAATGTAGGCAAAATAGCCTTCTATTGTAAGAAGATGCCAGAAGATGCCATCTCAGACTTTGATAGCTACAGAGAAGTCAATGCGTAGCTCCAAAGCTTCAAAGGACAGGTCGATTCTCTTGTTTGGGGCTAATGCAGCTGCTGATTTTAAATTGAAGCCAGTGCTCATTTACCATTGTGAAAATCCTAGGGCCCTTAAGAATGATGCTAAATGTATTCTGTCTGTGCTTTAAAAATGGAACAACAAAGCCTGAATGACAGCACATCTGTTACGACATGATCTACTGAACATTTTAATCCTACTGTTGAGACCGACTACTTAGAAAGGAAAAAAAAAAAAAAAAAGATTTCTTTCAAAATATTACTGCTTACTAGACTGCAGCTCATCATCCAAGAGTTCTGATGGAGATGTACAGTGAAATTAATGTTGTTTTCATACCTACTAACACAACATCTATTTTGTAGCCCATGGATCAAGGAGTAGTTTTAACTTTAAAGTCTTATTATTTAAGAAATATACCTCATAATACCATAGCTGCCATAAATAGTGATTCCTCTGATAGATCTGAGCAAAGTAAATTGAAAAACTTTTAGTAAGAATTCACCATTCTAGATGTCCTTATACACATGTGTAATTTATGGGAATAGGTCACAGTATCAATATTAACAAGGGGTTGGAAGAAGTTGATTCCAAACCTCATGTATGACCTTGAGTGATTCAAGATTTCAGTGCAGGACATTACTGCAGATGTGTTAGAAACAGAGAGAGAACTAGAATTAGAAGTGGAGCCTGGATATATGATGGAATCATTGCAATTTCATAATAAAACTTTAATGGATGAGGAGTTGCTTTTACGGATGGGTAAGAAACCTGTTTTTGAGGTGAAATCTACTCTTGGTAAAGATGCTGTGAGGATTGTTGGAATAAGATTTAGGATGTGACATAAGCATAGTTGATAAAGCAGTGACAGAGTTTTCAGAGGAAGGACTCCAATTTTGAAAGTAGTTCTACTGTGGGTAAAATGTCATCAAACAGCATCACATGCTACAGAAAATTGTTCATGAAAGGAAGAGTCAATCCAGTTGCAAACATCCCTGTATATATTTTTTAAGATTTATTTATTTATTTGAGAGAGAGGGAGAGAGTGAGCATGGGAAGGGGTGTAGGAGGAGAGAGCGAGAAACATTAGCTGACTCCACTCCAGGGTGTGGAGCCTGCTGTGGGACTTGATCTCAAGACCCTGAGATCATGACCTGAGTTGAAATCAAGATTTGGATGTGTAACTGACTGTGCCACTCAGAGCCCCATTGTGTCTTCTTTTAAGAAACTGCCCTAGTCACCCCAACTTTTAGCAGTCACCACCCTGATCAATCAGCAGCTATTTATATCAAGGCAAAACTTTTTACCAGTAAAAAATTATGACTTGCTGAAGGGTCAGATGTTGGTTAGCATTTTTAGCAACAAACTAATTTCAAATTCAGGTATGCACATTGTGTTTTTAGACATAATACTATTTCATACTTAATAGATTACAGTGAAGAGTAAACATGATTTTTCATGCACTGGGAAACCAAAAATTTCATTTCACTTGCCTTATCGCCTTATCCACTTTGTTGCAGTGGTCTGAAACCAAACCTGTAATATTCCTGAGGTATGCTTTTAATGTTATAGGTTACTTAAGACATTTTGTATATACAATGATGTCATCTCTGAATTAAGGTAATTTTTAATCTTTATGCCTTCCATTTCCTTTTATTGCATTACTGCAGTTTTCCTGAAGCTCTAATTAAAATTTGAGTAGAAATGGCACCCTTGCCTTGCTATTACTAATCTTAGGGGAAGAGCTTTTGGCACTAAGTTTGATGTCAGCTGTAGAGCTTCAGTATATACCCTTTATCAAATTGAGAGTGTTTTATTATGAATGGATATTAAATTCTGCCAAATGTTTTTCCTACATGTATGAAAATGATTATATAGTTTTTCTCCTTTATTGTGTCAATTTAATAAATCATTATTTTTTTCTTCAAATGTTAACTCAACCTTGTATTTCTAACAAAAATATTGTATTCCTACCACATAGGGATTTGATTTGCTAGTAAGTTATTAAATATATTATGTGTATGGTCATAAGGAATATTCATTTGTACTTTTAAATTTTTATTTTTTAATAGTATTCTAAAGTATTCAGATTTGGCCATACAAAATGAATTAAGAAGTGCTCCTTCTTCCTACATTTTCTAGGAAGACTTGGTAAAACTGATGTTTATTTCTTAAATTATTGATAGAATGTATTAATAGTACTACCATAACCAACCATCTTTATTATTTTTGGAAGATTAGATTTGCTATATGATAACACTTACCTTCACCTAAGGAAGGTATTTAGCATTTATTGTGCTGTAGTGACAAATTCTTAGTTTTTATTTATTTTTTTAATCTGCAGGGATCTTTAGTCTGCCTTCTTTTTAGAAAGATATGTTTGCTTTATACAGAATTCTGTGCTCAGCCAGTGACTACAGATAATTTTGTATAATTTTGTACAAACACTTGAGTGTTTGTGCTTTTTCCAAATTCTGAGGTCTGGCTCTTCAAACCAGAAAAATTGCCTTTTATAGTGTAGTCGTACCCATATTACACAGAAGAAAGAAAAGCCTCAAGAATAAAAATCTATAAAAAATGAGAAACTCACCCATGTCATAACCTTCTTATGGACCCATTTTTTGAAGGGGTCCAGATTTTATAGTTATTATCTGCATTAAGCTATGTTTAGCAGGAGCTTAACTGGCTTTATGGATACTGCATTCTTTTATCTCTCTCCTTTACTATTCTTTCCTTTTTCCTTTTTTTTAAAATAAGGATATTTTTTAAAGTCAGTTTTCAGAATGCAATGATATAAATTTGTATTTTAGATTAATTACATCTTATCAGGGTCAGTCTACTTTTTGTCTTTTTACTTTCTGTTCATGTGTGTATGTGCACGTGTGTGTGTGTGTATGTGTAAAGGCAAATTTATGACAAGTGAATTTCCTCCTAGTTTTTATTACTTTTTAAAAATTTTACATTAACTCTATTGATCAGAATACTTTGTAAAGTATTGTTCTGTTGTAAAATAAGAGTTTTTTTCTCTTTTATTGAAATATGTCTTTTCCACATATATCTAAAGTGCTATCGTTTCCAATATTTTCTATGTGTACCTTTGTCTCTTTACATAACTAGGATCATACTATTTGGTAGCAGGTACAACACAGACTTTTTAAAAAATATACTAATTTTCTAATTAAATTTTGGTAGGTTGATTTTTTTTAAAGGTGTACTGTGTTTTAATGCTTCTCAAATTTAACATGTGTAAGATTTTCTAAGAGAGCTTATTAAAGCACAGAATTCTGGGCCTTGTCTCTAGATTCTGATACAGTGGATCTGGAATAGAGACCAAGACTTTACATTTACATAATGATCCCAGGTAACATTCATGCTGCCTGTTTGAGGATCACACTTTGAGTAGTTCAACTTGAGCTTACTTGGACACTCTTTTAACTTGAACATTTAAGAAGGTTATAGGTTTGCTATTGCCAATAAATTTGACTGCTATTGCCCATTTCTTAAAATGTTTTTATATGATTTTAGTGAAAACAAGGATCTGGAAATTTTAAAATATTTTATGCAGATTTTTGGAAGGTTTTAAGAATGGATTTGTTCAATTTATAAGCTTATCAACAATCAGTTTACTCCTATATCATCACTATGGCCATTATAATTATAATTTATTATTTTTTATTTTGACAGGTGATATGTATTGCCATGTTCTTCTTTATTTTGTATTCATTATTATTTTTCTTATGTAGTCCTTATTGTGCCTACAAGATATATTCCTATTGATTTATTTGTCAAATCCTAATACATTTAAAAAAGCAAGTTAAAAACAGGAATGTTTCAGTAAACTGGCTGAAGGAAGATAGAATACAGGAAACCTCAGTGGCTATATAATACCTGAGACATTGGTTTGTTCTGAACAAAAGCTTCTTTTCCTCTACAGTATGAAACCTTCATTTATGAAGTGGTTTATGACCAACAATAAGAAGCTAAGCTGGGTGAGGGATGGGGCATTGTGTGATTTCCACAATCAGAGGAAGACAGATCCTAATGCAATACAGGACACTGCCATAGTCAGAGAGGACTGTGCTGGCTAAGTTGTACAACTGAAGTTGAAGCAGAATAAATGTGCCAAGCAAACAATAAGACTTTACTTTCAGAAGAAAAAAATATAAAATAAAAAATGCCAAGTCTCCTTTAAGAAGACCATCACTAATAAAAATTTCATGAATCAGAACACTTGAGAATCAAGCACTTTGTTTATTTAAAGGATGTGCTGAAAACTGCCATAGTGCACATTGAAATGATATTGTATTTAAAATCTAGTTAATCAAACAAGGCAATAGTGAACTCTGATAGGGAGGTTTCATATTAGAGGTAATGTAAATAAAATCTGTTCTTTATGACAGATACACTTTATGTGTAGTTTCCCCTTATTCAAAGTAAAGAGATGTGTTGATTTTTTTTAGAAGTTTTATTTAAATTCAATTTAGTTATTATATGGTGTATTATTAGTTTCAGGGGTAGAATTTAGTGCTTCATCGGTTGCATATAACACCCAATACTCATCACTTCAAGTGCCCTCCTTAATGACCATCACTCAGTTACCCCATCACCCCTCCTATAACCCCCTCCAGTAAGGCTCCGTCTGGTCCCTACAGTTAAGAAGTTTACCTCTTATGGTTTACCTCCCTCTCTGTTTCATCTTACTTTATTTTTCTTTCTCTTCTTCTATGTCCATCTGTTTTTGTTCCTTAAATTCCACCTATGAGTGAAATCAAATGGCATTTGTCTTTCTCTGACTTATTTCACTTAGCATAATACCCTCTAGTCCTATCCATGTTGTTGTAAATGACAAGATTTCATTCTTTTTGAAGGTTGCATAACATTCCATTGTATATAAATACCACATCTTTTTTTTTTTTAAGATTTATTTATTTGAGTGTGGTGTAAGGAAATGGTCCAATTTCATTTTTCTGCATGTGGCTGTCCAATTTTCCCAGCATCATTTATTGAAGAGGCTGTCTTTTTTCCATTGGACATTCTTTCCTGCTTTGTCGAAGATTAGTTGACCATAGAGTTGAGAGTCTATTTCTGGGCTCTCTATTCTGTTCCATTGATCTATGGGTCTGTTTTTGTGCCAGTACCATGCTGTCTTGATGATGACAGCTTTGTAATAGAGCTTGAAGTCCGGGATTGTGATGCCACCAATGTTGGCTTTCTTTTTCAATATCCCTTTAGCTATTCGAGGTCTTTTCTGGTTCCATATAAGTTTTAGAATTATTTGTTCCATTTCTTTGAAAAAGATGGATGGTACTTTGATAGGAATTGCATTAAATGTGTAGATTGCTTTAGGTAGCATAGACATTTTCACAATATTTATTCTTCCAATCCAGGAGCATGGAACATTTTTCCATTTCTTTGTGTCTTCCTCAATTTCTTTCATGAGTACTTTATAGTTTTCTGAGTATAGATTCTGTGTCTCTTTGGTTAGGTTTATTCCTAGGTATCTTATGGTTTTGGATGCAATTGTAAATGGGATTGACTCCTTAATATCTCTTTCTTCTGTCTTGCTGTTGGTGTAGAGAAATGCAACTGATTTCTGTGCATTGATTTTATATCCTGACACTTTACTGAATTCCTGTATAAGTTCTAGCAGTTTTGGAGTGGAGTCTTTTGGGTTTATTATGGACATTGGGGAGGGTATGTGTTTTGGTGAGTGCTGTGAAGTGTGTAAACCTGGTGATTCACAGACCTGTACCCCTGGGGATAAAAATATATGTTTATAAAAAATAAAAAATTATATTGAAAGAAAAAAAAACAATAAAAACAAACAAATAAATAAATAAATAAAAAGATTTATTTATTTGAAATAAAGAGAAAGAGAGAGAGAGATTAAAAAAGAGAGTGCAGGGAGAGAAGCAAAGGGGGAGGGAGAGAGAGAATCTCAAGCAGACTCTGCACTGAGCTCAGAGCCTGATGAGGTGCTCGATCTCACAACCCTGAGATTATGACCTGAGCTGAAATCAAGAGTCAGATACTTAACTGACTGAGCTGACCTAGATGACCCTATATACCACATCTTCCTTATCCATTCATCTGTCAATGAAAACCTGGGTTCTTTTCATAGTTTGACTATTGTGGACATTACTGCTTTAAACATTAGGATGCATGTGCCCCTTTGAATCACTATTTTTGTATCTTTTTAATAAATACCTGTTAGTGAAATTGCTGGCTTGTAGGATACTTCTATTTTTAACTTTTTCAGGAACCTCCATACTGTTTTCCAGAGTGTCTGCACCAATTTGCATTTCTACCAACAGTGCAAGAGGGTTCCCCTTTCTCCACATCCTTGCCAACATCTGTTGTTTCCTGAGTTGTTTATTTTGACATTCTGACTGGTATGAGTTGGTATTTCATTGTGGTTTTGATTTGTATTTCCCTGATGCTGAGTGATATTAAGCATTTTTCCATATGTCTGTTAACCATTTTATGTCTTCTTTGGAAATGTATCTCTTCATGTCTTCTGCTTATCTCTTGACCGGACTTTTTGTTTTTTGGGTGTTGAGTTTGATAAATTCTTTATTGATTTTGGATACTAGCCCCTAATCTAATATGTCATTTGCAAATATCTTCTCCCATTCTGCAGATTGCCTTTTAGTTTTGTTGATTGTTTCCTTTGCTGTACAAAGGCTTTTTATCCTGACAAAACAATCTACACATTCAGTGCAATTCCTGTCAAAATATCATCAGCATTTTTCACACAGCTGGAACAAACAATCCTAAAATTTGTATGGAAATAAAAAAAAAAAAAAAACCTTAATAGCCAGAGGAATATTGAAGAAGAAAACCAAAGCTGGAGGCTTTTTCTGGACTTCAAACTGTATTACAAAACTGTAATCATCAATGCAGTATGGTACTGGCACAAAAACAGACACATAGATCAATGGAACAGAATCCAGAAATGGACTATCAACCCTATGGTCAACTAATCTTTGACAAGGAAGGAAAGAATATCCAATGGAAAAAAGTCTCTTCAATGAATGGTATTGGAAAAATTGGACAGCCACATGCAGAAAAATGAAACTGGACCACTTGCATATACCCCACACAAAAATAAATTCAAAATAGATTAAATACCTAAATGTGAGGCAGGAATCCATCAAAATCATAGAGGAGAACATAGGTAGTAACCTCTTTGAACTCAGCTGCAGTAACTTCTTGCCAGCCATGTCTCCAGAGGCAAGGGAAACAAAAGAAAAAATGAACTACTGGGACTCATCAGGTGATGTGTTCATGTTTTTAATATTTTATGGCAAGGTTGATTATTCCACAACCATGGCCATAGTGGGATGGACACTAAGGCCAATAGTGGCAACTGAAAAAATTGTTCATAGTGAGATTCCAAAGTGCAGAGAGATAAAATCTGTTATAAAACATGTTCCTGAGGAAGATGCATTAGCAAGTACTTCGTTTGAGAAAAACAAAACTAAATGGGTACAGTAAGTCTGAATACAACTCAATATCTTCACAGGTTCCACGTACCCTTCAGTAGTCCAGGGTTCAAGGACAAGGCAACCAGTTTGACCAAAGGTCAAATTTGACATGCTATACATTGTTAAATATGGAACCCAATCCTTGAGGACAGGACAGCAGAAAAGTAGATACCGTATCTCCACAAAATATACCTGTATTTATAAATAGCTACTCAGTTTCACTAGGGCTTAGCACAATATTCAGGAAGTTTTCATACATAATTAGCATTGAGCTCATTACTATTGCTCACCAATATGATAAAACTATAGCAGGACCAAGACCTTTGATATTATGTGTTCCAGTTCTACCAGGCATACAATACAGCCCCCACAAGCTATCCAGGTACTTTTCATATTTACTAAACCATAATTCAAGGTCTTGATAACCTGACATGTCATGTTCTTCTCCTGATATTAGCCAAAAGGCTGAGAAGCTATAGCATGGCATGTTCTCATCTGTCACGCTGAAACACTTGCAGATTTAATATATTAGTCAATACCTAGTTTGCTCAATGATTGTCCACATCTGGTCACATGGAGAGCCAGAGTCTCAATGTATTCTTCACAGCTGTAATAAACACCCAGATGTTTTGAAGTCCAGAGTGAAGTTCTACATCAAAGATTTCACAGTTTGCATCTGACAGTACTTACAGCTAGGTTATTAACCACTGTATTCAGCTATATTTTCTCAGACAAACTGCTCAACCCTGACAGCATACCTAAACAGAAAGTTTGTAGAAATACTTTGGGGTTTATATCAGTCAGGACTGAACTACTAAAATATAAGCCACTCTGAGTGTTTAAAACAGAAGGACTTTCATGCAATGGATACACAGTTGAAAAGAGAGACTAGGAAAGTGATCAGGAATAGATTATCTGGAGAGGAGATACAAAGGTATAAGTTTACATAGACCACTTTAAAGTTGAGAACTATTGTGGATCATATTCTTTCCAAGGTCACTTTCTAACATTAACTTAGGAAAATATAAGTTTTTTCTTCCTCTAAACCCATATAAACACTATTATCCCCCACACATACCTTCATCCAATCATAAAACCAAAGCTATGCATTAAGAATTGGAGTAACAATTGAAGACATAAAGACTCCATCTCATATTAGTTCTTCCTAGCTAAACTTCAAGGCCTGGAATTAAATTGACCATTTCTTTCCCTGCCCATATCTCCATGACCCCCATACAATGTAGATATCTCATGTATTTGTTTTTGAAAATATAGAGAATGGCATTAACCTTAGAGTATGCAATTTTTAGTTCACTTTCTGTTCTACCGATGGACTATGTCTTGTGTCCAGCACAGTGTAGAGGTCAGGCTGAAAACTGAATAAAAATCCATTAAATCAAAAATATTAATGAATGACTAAAATGTTCTAAATCCCTGGGAGAATTTCTGAAATATATAGAGAGATTTTTGAGGAGATTTCTTAGGAGGTTTCATGCCTCACAAAAGAAGAGAAGCTCAAGAATATCTCAAACTATGTTTATGAACTTGTAGATAGTGAAATTGTGGCAATAGTATCCCAATAAATTGAATGTTTGTCTAGCATTAAGATTATGAGTTTTACCCCCTTTGGGTATTTCTGAAAATGCAAACAAAAATGCAATTTGTCATGCATAAAAGCAATCACTTGCCTTCTTTCTGGACCCAGTAAGAAGGAACTGTCCTAAAGGTATTTCTAGGATTCCCACAGGCCTGGTCTTTATTTAAATGCCTTGTGTATAGCCAAGCATCATTATTTTTCCTACAGTATTTCATAATATCTATTTGCCAATCAATCTATTTATGTATGAACAATACCTATCCAAATCTATATAATTTGAATTGACTCAACTTTCATTCCTCTCTTCCTAGCAGAAGAAGTTGTAAAACTTAAACACTATATTAACTTTTGGTTAGTTAGAATTCTAAGTAACACTTTGGTGTTAGAATTCTGGATATCATTTAGGTTCCCTCAATTAATTTTACTCACATAATATTTCATGAGCAGAAGAAAGGCAACAGTGATTCTCCATAAGCTACTGGCTGATAATAGCAGTAAGCATGGTTATAATTTGCTTCAACAGCATTAATTAGCCATTGTATATCTTCATGGCAAGAACATGTGCACTGTTACTTGAAATAAGAAACTGAAGCAAACATACTAAGATCTAGGGAAAAAAGCCATGCAGAAAGAAGAGAAAATACAAATGTTGTGAAATAAGGGCAGAATGAAGACTAAACTAGATGTGCTTCATGCATAGGGAAGAAGATGAAAGATGGAAACCAGATCCATTTCATTACAACCTTGCAGTCCATGGAAAATTATTAAGGAAAGTTATTACTTAATTTATAATGGAAGTCCATTGGTAAGCTCAAAGAAAGAAGTAATATGATCTGGTAACGTATTAGAAGAATGGCTGCTGATGAAAGATGGTGTATAGGGGGCCAAGATAGGACACAGGGGAGACATCAATCATGTAGACAAAAAAGGATGATAATTCATATTAAGATAGTAGTGATGGAAATATTAAGATTTTACTAATTCAGAATGCATCTTCATTTATACCATTATATTTACTCATTTGAGGTATGACTTCTATTTGCATCTGAGTTTCTTCAAACTTTGCTAATGAGATTTTTCTTATAGTTTCACCATTTAATATACAAATGATTCAGAACCGTTTATTTTACATGTTTCTCTAATGGAAATCCAAACCTCCATTAACTGTGATCAACCTAGATTTATAAGCCATAGATTTTGCACACCTGTATGTTTTTCTTTTGGTATCAAATTCCTGAAGTAAAATAATTTTTTTTTTAAAGATTTTTTTATTTATTAATTTGACAGAGAGAAATCACAAGTAGATGGAGAGGCAGCCAGAGAGAGAGAGAGGGGGAAGCAGGCTCTTTGCCAAGCAGAGAGCCCGATGCGGGACTCGATCCCAGGACTCTGAGATCATGACCTGAGCCGAAGGCAGCGGCTTAACCCACTGAGCCACCCAGGCGCCCCCTGAAGTAAAATAATTTAATCTGGTTTTCAAAATATGAACTTTTCAGGTTTGAGTTCAAGATTAGAGCTGGAGTAAACAAAACAAAGAGTACTATAATTTACCCATTGCATTATAATGATATGTAAAATCTGTGAACAGTTTTTTCCTAAGAATACCACTATGTGAATGAATGCTGGAAATAAATATTATGACCTGATATTTGGCAATTGCATGCAGATATTTTCGGAGGACTGGAGATCATTAATTACATTGAAAATATACCTTATACGCCTTCTCTCTCTTAAAGTAGAAAAGAAAACACATTTTAAAATATTAAACAGGTTACAAGGTATTAGGATGACATATTGTAACAAGATATACTACTACTCATAAAAGCAAAAATACCAAAAGGAAATAGGAAGCTAATTATGAAGCACTGTTTTGTGCCATCTTCTGTACTGTGACATATTTGAAAAGCTTGAAAGATGAAGTTAAATGACGTAACATGGCAAAACAAGCAGTTAAATATCCTTTCTCTCTCTCTCTCTGGGAGTCGTCTGCCAGTCAAGTTATTGATTGCAAAGGAGAATAATACATATTGTTAGCAATCCTGACAGAGACATCCTGATACACCATTTAATAATGAATAACATGAGCTTGTCAAAATGGGAAAATGTTTTCTTGAGACTTGGTCGAATAGGTCTTACTGACTGTAATTTATGCAATGAATTTTCATACAGTGTGAAAATATAAAATACATGAATGATCTTTCTCTAGTGGTATGGTATAAAAGGTGTGTTTTAAATTAGGGCTGTAAAATCTCTAATAATCCAATTATCCTTATTATCAGAATACATGTAGGAATATAGTTATCATAGATTATTCAAATGTGTTATGCATCTTTTTTTATTGCTGTTTCAATGTCTTTTATTTTTTAGGTGTTCCTTCAATATCTGATGATTCTTTGTGATTATTTTTTTCATTCTTATAAACTAACATTGTTTTAAAAAACCTGAAAGAAAGCTCAGATGTGTGAAAAGAGTTTGTCAACTGATAGGCCTTTAAGTCTGCTGTATACAATGAGACCAGGCTGCTTTATATGGAGCAGCCATTCTCCTCTTCATCCACACCAACATCTGTATCTGTAGCCAATTTCCTGAAGAGGACTCAAAGTTTGGCTTAATGTGGTTAGTGAGTTTGAGGTGTGAAAAAGGGGTTCCATGAAATATGGCACCTTTTCCCACCTTCATCAGGATTTAGTAGGCCCAGGACAGTTTTGCTGATTCCCCTTTCCTAAGAAGTAAGTTTCTTTTCAATAGGAGTAAAGGAAGACATTCCCTTGATTAGGTAGTGACCAGGTTTATCAATTCTCCCCATACACTTTCAATCCACCTTGAACAACTGTCCTCTCACATATATTTTCAGAGTGGTGCATTGGCCCTAAATCACTGAACATTTTTAGGGAATTCTGTGGAAGGAAATCTACAAGATTCTTGGACTGTTCTCTACCCACTAACCACACATTTAGGCACTTATCAGGCAGGGAGATATACATATCATTTATTATCATTTATCATTTATTATCTACTTCTACTTTTCTCCTTGAAAACGTGGTGGACATTTCTCATCTGCAGTCATCTCTGCTTGCTTCACACATCTATCCTTGCAGATTTATTCATTTTTAATATACATTCATTTTTTATTAGAATTGTGTATGGAGTAGAGAAAACATATATATCCCATCAAAGTTTATTAAAAAACAATTATATTTTATAAAAAATCTTCTATATACCTTTTTCTTTTATAGTTTATGGAAAACATATCATACTAAATTATCAGTTAATTAACCACGTATCATTTTCACACCTATTAGTGTATAAAAATTCATCTAAAATATGTTTCTTCAGTTTTCTCCTAAGATTTAAAAATATTTCCTTAGTGTGAGGTTTTGAGCTTGAATATTCATAACTAGAATATCTTTATTGAGATGTTTATCTTATATCAACACAAACTGTCTAATGATCTCTAATATTCACTTGAATTATTTTTATTATTTCATTCTATCCATCAACTATGCCTATTTTGCCATTGTATTTTTTTTATTTAAATTCCAGTTAGTTAACATATAGTGTAATACTAATTTCAGGTGTACAATATAGTGATTCAACTCTTCCATACAATACCTGGTACTCATCACAAGTGTATTCCTTAATCCCCATCACCTATTTAACTTATCAAGTTTATAAGGATTTTGTCGTTGCATATATTATTTAAGAAAAATTGAAAGCATTTCACTTTTAGTTTATGTTTAAGTGTTTATGTTAATTTTCTTTTTTGTTGTTTTATTTTTATTTTTTTAATTTATTGTTTATTTATTTTCAGCATAACAGTATTCATTGTTTTTGTACCACACCCAGTGCTCCATGCAATCTGCGCCCTCTCTAATACCCACCAACTGGTTCTCCCAACCTCCCACCCCCCACCACTTAAAACCCCTCAGATCGTTTTTCAGAGTCCATAGTCTCTCATGGTTCACCTCCCCTTCCAATTTCCCCCAACTCCCTTCTCCTCTCTAACTCCCCATGTTCTCCATGCTATTTGTTATGCTCCACAAATAAGTGAAACCATATGATAATTGACTCTCTCTGCTTGGCTTATTTCACTCAGCATAATCTCTTCCAGTCCGGTCCATGTTGCTACAAAAGTTGGGTATTCATCCTTTCTCATGGAGACATAATACTCCATAGTGTATATGGACCACATCTTCCTTATCCATTCATCCGTTGAAGGGCATCTTGGTTCTTTCCACAGGTTGGCGACCGTGGCCATTGCTGCTATAAACATTGGGGTACAGATGGCCCTTCTTTTCACTACATCTGTATCTTTGGGGTAAATAGCCAGTAGTGCAATTGCAGGGTCATAGGGAAGTTCTATTTTTAATTTCTTGAGGAATCTCCACACTGTTCTCTAAAGTGGCTGCACCAACTTGCATTCCCACCAACAGTGTAAGAGGGTTCCCCTTTCTCCACATCCCCTCCAACACATATTGTTTCCTGTCTTGCTAATTCTGGCCAAAATTAGTATCTGAATTTTTGGCCAAAATTAGCAAGACAGGAAACAAATTATGTTAATTTTCATAGTAGATATATTTATTTCTAATTTTGATATCTTGTGTTTTTTTATTTTTTTATTTTCTTAATATGTCCCTTTATTCTTACCTCTTCCTCTATTTTGTTGCTTTTCATGCTTTTAAGTGATATGGTGACTGGATATCCTTCTTTAAAAATCCTAGGTAAAGTGCTTTTATCAAGGACATGCCATATCAATATATTATAGTGATTAATCATATTTAAATATGATTTTGTTCCAATATTGATATTTTATTATCTCTGAAACATCACGTTGCTTATCTTTGCTGATCCTCATTTTTCTTTTCTGTAAAATGAATATAATAGGGGTGCCTGGGTGGCTCAGTTGGTTAAATGTCTGCCTTCGGCTCAGGTCATGATCCCAGCATCCTGGGATGGAGCCCCATGTCTGGTCCCTTGTTCAACAGGGAGTCTGCTTCTCCTTCTCCCCTGCTGGCGCTTATGTTCTCTCTCACACACTCTCTCTCTCAAATGAATAAGGAAAAGCTTAAAAATAGATGGCTTAGGAATGTCAAAGAATAATGAGACTACTACTCAGTATCTGAAATAAGGAGACAAAGCTTAATTTATTGCTTATTACATTAAGTGAGAGTAATGCCATT
>NC_081561.1:121414774-121424566 GCF_022355385.1 Mustela nigripes | reverse complement strand
TAAGTATAGTGTCTCTGAATCTGACTAGAAGAGACGGATCATCTTATATAACTTTTCTTAGGACAAGTAAGATTTGGGGATTGGTGGACTATCAAAGGCATCAGTAGAATGACATAATCTGTAGAAACATGATTACTCAGGTAAGACTAATTCATTGCTAATTACTAATTGGTTGGCACTTGGAGGTTTATATCGTGGAGTAAATCTGTGATTGGCTAACTTTGATAAATGAGGCACTGTAATTGACTGGTCAGTATGTGAAAATAAACTCAGCAAAGTTTTTGCTTATTGAATAAGTATAGTGTCTCTGAATCTGACTAGAAGAGACGGATCATCTTATATAACTTTTCTTAGGACAAGTAAGATTTGGGGATTGGTGGACTATCAAAGGCATCAGTAGAATGACATAATCTGTAGAAACATGATTACTCAGGTAAGACTAATTCATTGCTAATTACTAATTGGTTGGCACTTGGAGGTTTATATCGTGGAGTAAATCTGTGATTGGCTAACTTTGATAAATGAGGCACTGTAATTGACTGGTCAGTATGTGAAAATAAACTCAGCAAAGTTTTTGCTTATTGAATAAACAGGCTTAAAACTGGTTTGGATTGCTACCTGTATCATAAGGCAATCAATCTTTTTCTAGATGTGTATGAACTTTCTTTTTTAGGTATTTCTGAACAAACTAAATCAAAGATGGTATATACAGGAATAAGTATATTGTATGGTTTAGTTAAGTACTGAATACATTGTAGTGATTATTATCATTAATATTATAGTTACTTTTCAATTAAAAAAAACCCAGAAAATTAACACAGCTTTCCCTGTTATGCCTCTATATTGTGAAATTAACCTCTTGGAAACTTCTACTACAATGAACTTTCTCTAAACTTCAAAATTTGTATTTGAATCAAAATTCTCCACCAATATAAAACTTAAAGAATTAATATTCTTGTACTTTCTGTCTATAGTGAATGCTCTTTATTTCTAACATCCATTCTACAGACATGTGTCTCTATTTATATAAATATATATTTCTTTTTTCTTCTTTTTAATTTTATTTATTTTTTTAAATTATTTTTTATTAACATATAATGTGTTATTAGCCCCAGCAGTACAGGTCTGTGAATTGCCAGGTTTACACACTTCATAGCACTCATCATAGCACATATCACCACCAATATCCATAACCCCACCACCCTCTCCCTCCCCCCGCCCCCCTCAGTTTGTTTTGTAAGATTAAGAGTCTCTTATGGTTTGTCTCCCTCCCGATCCCATCTTGTTTCATTTATTCTTTTCCTACCCTCCAAACCCCCCATGTTGCATCTTAACTTCCTCATATCAGGGAGATCCTATGATAATTGTCTTTCTCTGATTGACTTATTTAGCTAAGTATAATACGCTCTAGTTCCATCCACATCGTTGCAAATGGCAAGATTTCATTTCTTTTGATGGCTGTATAGTATTCCATTGTGTGTGTGTGTGTGTGTGTGTGTATCCCACATCTTCTTTATCCATTCATCTGTTGATGGACAGCTAGGTTCTTTCCATAGTTTGGCTATTGTGGACATTGCTTCTATAAACATTTGGGTGCACGTGCCCCTTCAGATCACTACGTTTATATCTTTAGGATAAATACCCAGTAGTGCAATTGCTGGGTCATAGCGTAGCTCTATTTTCAACTTTTTGAGGAACCTCCATGCTGTTTTCCAGAGTGGTTGCACCAGCTTGTATTCCCACCACAAATATATATTTCTTATATAATATAAATATGTATGTATACCAATATAGTTATATATATATATATAGTATATTTATACACACACACACACACACACACACACACACATATAAATACACAAGGGTGGGAGGAAGTGAAAGAGAGAATATAGTCCAAAAGGAAAATTTATTTTATTTTTCACAAAAATTTATTTATTTGAGAGAGAGAGATAGAGTGAGCATGCAGAAGGTGGGGCAGAGGAAGAGAGATAGAGAGAAAATCTTCTGCAGACTACCCACTGAGTGCAGAGCTCAATACAGGGCCCTATTCCAACACCTTGATCAGAAACCAAGAGTCAGTTGCTTAATGGACTGAGCCACCCAGGCACCCCAAGAAAATACATTTTAATTAAAAATAATAATACAAGTAGAGTTGATGTTTGAATAACATGGGTTTGAACTGTGATGGTCCACTTATATGTAAATTTTTTCTGGTAATGTAAATGTACTTTCCCTTCTTTATGATATTCTTAATAACATTTTCTTTTCTCCAGCTTTTGTTGCAAGAATAGAGTATATAATACAGATAACATACAAAATATGTGTTAATCAATGGTTTATGTTATTGATAAGGCATCCAGTCACCAGTAGGTCTATTAGTAGTTAAGTTTTGAGGGAGCAAAGTTATGTGTAACTTTTCAATTGTGCAGTGGGTCAGCATCCTTAACCCCTGCCTTATTCAAGAGTCAACTGTAATTCATTCTTTGATATTGTGATGAGTGTCAAACTGGTCATTGAGAAATTCCACTTCAACTTAGACATCAAGTATGAGACTGAGTTAACTAAGGAAGGGGTGGGTGATTGGGAGAGAAGTAATTATTCCAGTATGGGGAATAATGTGTGCAAAAATTTTGATATGTAAAGATTGCATTCAAGTCTCTGAAAGCCAGCAGTATGAATATAATACATTGAGGGGGAAAATATGGAAAAAAATTGCTGGGATAATAGAGAGAACCTTGGAATTTACCATCCATACAAGCAATGGTATAACGCTAAAACTTACATTTTGAGAATTATCACTGAAACTTAGACCCTTTGAACATGAACAGCCTGTTAAGTGATGAACAGATAGTAAGGAAGGAAAAGAGGATTTGTGGCCAGTAAGGAGACTATGTTTATAGTCATGCCAAGAATAAGCACATACTTTTTCTTGTCGTTGGGCATGAGGGTAGTGAGCTCCACAGCATTCAATATCTATTCTGAAGGCAGATTTTATAGGATTTTAGTGATTAATTGGATTTGGTAAATTCTGAAATGCCACACTTCAGAGTAGAAATTTGGAAGAGCCTAACATACCTAGAAACTGTAGCTGCAAACAAGATATGATAGTAATTTCCATAAAGAGGTTTTTCTAAATGAGAATCAAGTAGATGTAATGAAAAATATTCACTAATTTTCCTCCCGTCTTTTAACAGTCAATCAAGAGGACAGTTTTAACCATTATTTTAAAAATATATTTTCGACCAATCTGGTTCTGGTGTAATTTCACCTGTAATATATTAATCTCTCTGTTTCTCTCTCCCTTATGAAAAAAATTTTGCCCTTGCATCAAAATAGAATCTCACAAAACAATAAATTAGCTTTCAGCCAGTCGTTGCCTCATCTCAAACTTGCTTATCAATTTAAAAAAATAAGAAGTAGAAATCAAACAGTGTTTGGGTCAACAATCCTACCGAGGTGACAAGGCAAAGTCATTTTATTTTTTAAAAATCTCAGCTTGTGGGGCACCTGGGTGGCTCATTGGGTTAAGCCTCTGCTTTCGGGTCAGGTCATGATCTCAGGGTACTGGGATTGAGCCCCGCATTGGGCTCTCTGCTCAGCAGGGAGGCTGCTTCCCCCTCTCTCTCTTCCTCCCTCTTTGCCTACTTGTGATCTCTGTCTGTCAAATAAATAAAAACTTTAAAAAAAAATCTCAGCTTGTGATTGGTAGAGTATAATTTCATACTAATTTATAGAATTAGAATTTCATCAGAAAAGCACTGAATTATCATTTATATTCTTTAGAATTATTGCATCTATAATTGATTTAAACTATTGAAGTTTTGACTTAGAACGACCCCAAATACATACATATGTACATACATACATACATACATACATATGTATTTAATAGAACAGACCTATAGGGTATCTACATATATCTTTAGCTTTCACTGACTCTTTCAATAATGAATGTAAAACTAACCTTTGTGAAGCCTATAGTTATTAGTCTGTTTGTTGTGTGTATCAAAAACAAAAACAAAAACAAAAACAAAAAATCTGTTGTATCAGCGTCCATTCCTGGAAATTAGACTGCTAACAGAGTCCATTTTAATCAGTATTTTCATCCCAGATTTTTATCATGGAAGTCATTCTTCTGTTTTCTTCAAATTCTTTAAAGTCACAAAATATTCCTGCCTATAGTTTATTCAAGCAATCATTCTTACAAATGAGGGCAATGTCTCTCTAGCTACAACATGATTTATATTGCCCCTAATGATACCAACGATTCCATCACTCCTAAGTGTGTGCTAATATGTATTGTCCATTTCTCCAAGTGTTTCCTTGAAGACAACTTAAGCCTTGGAAACTCGCATTATAGTATCTACTATCAGATTTTCATTTTTTTCTTTGTGCATAAAATTTGTCTGCCAATGTGAGTAAAAATGCTTCACTAAAACATAACATAAAAAAAGAGAAGCTACAAAGGAATGAATGACACATATTACAGAATGTAGTCAAATCACAACAGCACAGTAGAAGATGACTGTTGATTGGTTTGTTTGCAATGTGGTTTACTAGTGCTCTTTGTTCCACAGTTGTACAGTACAATCTGCAGCTGTAGCCCTCCTGAATGGAGACCTTTCAAAGGCCTTCTGAGAATCAGAAATAAACACACAACAACCTCAGCAGCTTACTGTTTTTAAGTATACCAATACTGCTTCGTTTTTAAAACAAAGTATTTTAGAAACAAGCTAATTATAATGAACCAAAACAGTGGGAGAAACAATATAAAATAGAATATATTATAAATATATTGAGGAATAGAATGATTACTCAAAAAATGAGAATGCAATTAATGAATTTCAGTAAACTTTATCTTTTATTTTGTCCCACTAATGGATAAGAAAATACGAGTGTCTAAATGTAGATAAAACTGTGAGATGGGAAATATCTAACTGCAATGCCACATTTATGAAATTAGTTTTTTCTAAATTATTATTCTGTAATTACATGTCTTGGATGTTAAAACTCTTGAGTGATGTATCACAAAATCTTGAGAAGCAGGTCTCAAAAATGTTTCATGTTAGCTCACTGAGTCAATCTGTGTTAGCAAAACTAAGTATTTTATGATGACATAAATATATATGATGACAAAATATATGACATACACCATCCTTGTTCTGCCTGTTTCTTTCAAGTGAAGATTGCTCTCTACATTTTAATGTTTGGCCTCATAGAAACATAGTCAGAAGATAAATGGATAGGTAAATAGAAAGTGTTTGTAAGAATAAATCATAAAAGGAAAAGAAAAAATAATGCAATGGTGATAGTATTAAAATGATCTTCATCTACTTTTTGTGTTGAGATATACATCTATTTATCAATTTATATCCACTGTAGCTGAGGGATTGTAGGAGGAGCATGGGATTTGTATGGGCTACTATTTATTCTCTCCCTTTATCTTTCGAAGATGTTTATTACCATTACTACATATTGTAAGCAGTTTTTCCTTGAGTACCTGATAGCCACATGATTTTGCTCATAAAGTTTCTCTTTTCCCTTAGCCAATCAATTAATAACACTTGTGGTAGATGAAGCATATAGAAAGTTAAGAATATCTATTAATATAAAATTCCAACAGGACCAATTCCCTAAATAGTGCTGGTCAAATTCCTAAATCACCACTTTCTAAATTAATGTATAGTAAAATGCTGAAAGTCTCTACATGTATTCCATGTAAATTATAAACTTATTTATATGTTGAAGAAAACATGGATTTTTTTAAAGCAAGAAAATGAGGGGCACCTGGATGACTCAGTTGGTTAAGCATTTTACTTTGACTCAGGGGCTCAGGTCATGATCTGGGGTCCTGGTATCAAGCCCCACATAGGGCTCTGTGCTCAGCAGGGAGTCTGCATCTGCCTCTCTCTCTGCTCATGCTCTCTTTCTCTCAAATCAATAAATAAAATCTTAAAAAAAAAAGGAAAATGAGAGGATAACAAAATGTTTTGTAGGATCATGTCTCACTGCAATTACATGGAGAATCAATATATTTTAAAATGTTCTTAATTAACTATTAATATATTTTTCTCTACAGTGAATTCTTCTATTAGAATTATAAAAAGGCCATTGCTTTTTTTTCCCCATGTTGTTGTTGAACATTCATAAGTCATCATATCAGGTCCTTGTGAAAAAAAGTTTACCTGACTTTACCACATAGGTTGTTACAAGACAGCCAAATTTCAAAGATAATAAAATAAAATAAAATAATTATAAAATAATAAAGTATATCCTTGATAAAGTCAAGAATATACATTGAAAAAACTTAACCCACACTGTTTAAAAATACTATGTTGCTATAATGTGTGAAACTGACTTAATCATTTGTTGTAGTCACACAAAAGACATAAAGAAGACAAGCCCTTGCTCTGGAGGCTACCAGTCTTAGGCAGATAAGTTTAGCGAGCAAAGTATTTGAAAAAGGAAATAGAGCACATGAAAGTTTTATTGACATTCTTGGTTTATCTTAACCATCTGTTGAAACAGCTATCTGAAATGTAACCCTGCTTTAGAGGAGTGATCAGTTATCTAGAGAACTTGATGTTAAAGGTATTGCAAGTTTGTGTTAAGTAAAAACACAAGCTTGGGCTACAATAAAAGCATTGGTTAGCCATTCTTTAAGAAGGCAAGATCTTTTGCTATTACATTATTTTCTGTAAGTTTGAATGACTGAAATATACAATTGATCACTGCTGCTATAGTGTTTCAGTTTCAATGGAGACATTTGTTCCACATTTGAAAACTGGATACAATTGCATAGGTTGCACCTAGAGAAAAGAATACTGAAAATTGCTAGCAAGACCAATACCCAGTAAGAAATGAAAAACAGAAAGAAAAAAAAAATCATGGAGACAGTGATACGTAGAGAAGAGAAGCTGGAATGGAAATGACCATAGTGAGTCTGTAGAAAAATGACCAAAGTGACCTGGGTTTGATGAAAGAATAATTTAGGGGGGAAGTAGGAAATAAACTTGGAATGCCTGACATGGAGTATTTTAGAACCAGGGCTGTGAGATTAGTGGCAACTCCTCAGGCCCCTCTCATTCTCAGGAGAATAAAAGGTAATAAATTTAAGGTAGTGATTCTTAGAGTCAGTGTCATATTAAAATAAATGGATCTTGAATGTCAGATTTCTTAGTTTAATATCTTCAGAGATACTTTTAGGTGAATTAGATTGAATTAGATGAATCGCTTTGTATCAGAATTTTAATTGATAGGGCAGGAAAATAGTCTGTGGCTAAAATAGAGTAACAGAGATTGTACTAAAATAAAAATATCAAACTGATTTTAATCCACCCAGAAACACAGAAGCATGCATGTACACACCAAAGGACTTACATATATGGAACGTTTTACTAAAAGAACTAACCTTTCTACAAATTGTGTAATGAAAATAGCTTTATATGATTTTCTTTAAGTATATATAATTGATATAGCTAGATATGAATTGAAGTGACTCTATGTGTCTCTATCAATATGTATCTATATCTATGGTTGAAATAGATTAGTATGTACACAGCCTGTTCTTGCAATGAGTCTATACTATATTAATAAGATTTTTATGCAACAGGCAATACTAATTATAAAGCTCAGTCATTTACTACCTTTGTGCATTTTCTCAATTATTTTATGTGGAGGTTGTACTAGATAATATTCAGTAAGGTTCATTCCAGTGTCAATACATTCATGTATATAAATCTACCTAATTATGTAACACCTTGCATTATTTCCCAGATGTTTTTTATTTGTGAATCTTGCCTTCTTGCTTGACTTTTAAGTTTTTAGTATTCATGAACTATATCTTCTGGTCACTCTTCTTTGCCCAGAATATAGATGTACATGAGTTCCACACTTTTCTCCATGACAGTCAATTACAGACACCAATATTCTATTAATTAATTCAAAAGTGCCAGCTGGTTCTCTCCTACCTGCTTGACACTATACCAGGTTGTAGAGCTCTACCAGTGAAAAAATTGACAAAGTTCCAACTCTCATGGAGCGCATTTTCTAGTAGCAGAAACACACAAGAAACAAAGAAATTAGCATACACCTTTTTATTTAAGCTTGATGTGGAGCTAATCTATAATTGTGCAAGCTATGTGCACATATGTGGATTTTAGGAAACAGTACAAGGCTCTGTTAAAAATTCATGGTAGTGGGGCACCTGGGTAGTTCGGTGGGTTAAAGGCTTTGCCTTTTGCTCAGGTCATGGTCCCAGAGTCCTGGGATCTGAGCCCCACATCTGCATCCCTGCTCAGTGGGGAGCCCCCATCCCCCCACACCTCCGACCTTTGCCTGCCTCTCTGCCTAATTGTGATCTCTGGTCTAGCAAATAAATATATAAAATATTTTTTTAAAAATTCATAGTAGTAGTGTAAGAGGGAAATCTACATGATGAATGCAGGGTGAACAGGGAAGGATCTGAGACTATGACAACTAAAAGATAGGGAAGGCCAATTATACTTAGAATTGGAGAATGAGCATTAGTATTACAAAGAAACTGAGGAGCTACAGCTTATAGAGTTGGGGAGACATGTATGTGATGAGTTCAGAGAGAGTATGATGGAAGTGACTTGGTGCCCTTCATAGCTTTTATTTCTGCACCTTTTCCAAAAACTTGATTTCTCATTTGCAGATTCACACCACCCCATTCTCATCCATAAAATTTGGAAGGGTTTACTGCCCCATGACCTTTAAGAGTAGGCCATGAATGTCTTAAACTGACCATTAATGTTTCATTATCCTGTTCAAAATGATTGTTTCAGGAAGTGTATGACCTGGTTCTGGCCAATAAAACAAAGACTTATACAATATCATGGAAGAAAAAGAAAATGACTCCCTGTCCTTACATGGTGCTTGCTGTTCCTGGTAAATAATACAATTGTAGCAGGATATAGGGTCAAAATTAATTGACCCTATACATGTGGCTTTATTTGTGGGTTCTCTATCCTGTTCTGTTGGTATATGTATTTGTTTTTATGCCAGTACCTTATTGTTTTGATTACTATACCCCTGTAACATAATTTGAAATCAAGAAGGGTGTTGCCTCCTGTTTTGTTCTTCTTGCTCAAGATACTTTGACTATTTGGAGTCACTTGTGGTTCCACACAAATTTTACAATTGTTTTTCTAATTCTTTAAAAAAAACCACCATCAGTATTTTGAAAGGATTACATTGACTCTACATATCATTTTAGTATTACAGATATTTTTATAATATTAATTCTCCTTATCTATGAACTCAGGATATTTTCCATTTATTTCTTTTTAATTATCAATGTTTTATAATAGTTTTCAGTGTACAGATTTTCACTTCTTTGATTAAAATTTATTCCTGTTTGTGTTATTTGTAAATGGGATTGTTTCCTTAATTCCTTTTTGGATAGCTTTTCTTAATTTTTAATTTTTTTAAATTTTTTATTACCTTTTTTATTTTTTATAAACATATAATATATTTTATCCCCAGGGGTGCAGGTCTGTGAATCACCAGGTTTACACACTTCACAGCACTCACCATAGCACATACACTCCCCAATGTCCATAACCCCACCCCCCTTCTCCCAACCCCCCTCTACGCAGCAACCCTCAGTCTGTTTTGTGAGATTAAGAGTCACTTATGGTTTGTCTCCTCCCAATCCCATCTTGTTTCATTTGTTCTTCTCCTACCACCTTAACCACCCATGTTGCATCACCACTTCCTCCCTCATATCAGGGAGATCATATGATAGTTGTATTTCTCCGCTTGACT
>NC_081561.1:121378374-121414374 GCF_022355385.1 Mustela nigripes | reverse complement strand
ATTTCACTCAGCATAATCTCCTCCAGTCCCGTCCATGTTGCTACAAAAGTTGGGTATTCGTCCTTTCTGATGGAGGCATAATACTCGATAGTGTATATGGACCACATCTTCCTTATCCATTCATCCGTTGAAGGGCATCTTGGTTCTTTCCACAATTTGGCGACCATGGCCATTGCTGCTATAAACATTGGGGTACAGATGGCCCTTCTTTTCACTACATCTATATCTTTGGGGTAAATACCCAGTGGTGCAATTGCAGGGTCATAGGGAAGCTCTATTTTTAATTTCTTGAGGAATCTCCACACTGTTATCCAAAGAGGCTGTACCAACCTGCATTCCCACCAACAGTGTATGAGGGTTCCCCTTTCTCCACATCCCCTCCAACACATGTTGTTTCCTGTCTTGCTAATTTTGACCATTCTAACTGGTGTAAGGTGATATCTCAATGTGGTTTTAATTTGAATCTCCCTGAGGCTAGTGATGATGAACATTTTTTGATGTGTCTGATAGCCATTTGTATGTCTTCATAGGAGAAGTGTCTGTTCATATCTTCTGCCCATTTTTTGATATGATTGTCTGTTCTGCCCATTACTTGATTGGATTATTTGTTCTTTGGGTGTTGAGTTTGCTAAGTTCTTTATAGATTTTGGACATTAGCCCTTTATCTGGTATGTCGTTTGCAAATATCTTCTCCCATTCTGTCAGTTGTCTTTTGGTTTTGTTAACTGTTTCCTTCGCTGTGAAAAAGCTTTTGATCTTGATAAAATCCCAATAGTTCATTTTTGCGCTTGCTTCCATGCCTTTGGCAATGTTCCTAAGAAGACTTTGCTGCAGCTGAGGTTGAAGAGGCTGCTGCCTGTGTTCTCCTCAAGCATTTTGATGGATTCCTTTCTCACACTGAGGTCCGTCATTCATTTTTAGTCTATTTTTGTGTGTGGTGTAAGGAAATGGTCCAATTTCATTTTTCTGCATGTGGCTGTCCAATTTTCACAACACCATTTATTGAAGAGGCTATATTTTGTCCATTGGACATTCTTTCCTGCTTTGTCAAAGATTAGTTGACCATAGAGATGAAGGTCTATTTCTGGGCTCTCTATTCTGTTCCATTGATCTATGTGTCTGTTTTTGTGCCAGTACCATGCTGTCTTGATGAAGACAGCTTTGTAATAGAGCTTGAAGTCCGGAATTGTGATGCCACCAACTTTGGCTTTCTTTTTCAATATTCCTTTAGCTATTTGAGGTCTATTCTGGTTCCATATAAATTTTAGGATTATTTGTTCCATTTCTTTGAAAAAAAAATGGATGGTAGTTTCATAGGAATGGCATTAAATATGTAGATTGCTTTAGGTGGCATAAACATTTTCACAATATTTATTCTTCCAATCCAGGAGCATGGAACATTTTTCCATTTCTTTTTGTCTTCTTCAATTTCTTTCATGAGTACTTTATAGTTTTCTGAGTATAGATTGTTAGCCTCTTTGGTTAGGTTTATTCCTAGGTATCTTATAGCTTTGGGTGCAATTGTAAATGGGATTGACTCCTTAATTTCTCTTTCTTCTGTCTTGCTGTTGGTGGAGAAATACAACTGATTTCTGTGCATTGATTTTATATCCTGACACTTTACTGAATTCCTGTACAAGTTCTAGCAGTTTTGGAGTGAAGTCTTATGGGTTTTCTATATATAGTATCATATCATCTGCAAAGAGTGATGGTTTGACTTCTTCTTTGCTGATTTGGATGCCTTTAATTTCCTTTTGTTGTCTGATTGCTGAGGCTAGGACTTCTAGTACTATGTTGAATAGCAGTGGTGATAATGGACATACCTGCCATGTTCCTGACTTTAGTGGAAAGGCTTTCAGTTTTTCTCCAATGAGAATGATATTTGCAGTGGGCATTTCATAGATAGCTTTGATGATATTGAGGTATGTGCCCTCTATCCCTACACTTTGAAGAGTTTTGATCAGGAAGGGATGCTATACTTTGTCAAATGCTTTTGCAGCATCTATTGAGAGTATCATATGGTTCTTGGTATTTCTTTTATTAATGTCTTGTATCACATTGATTGATTTGCGGATGTTGAACCAACCTTCAACAACCAACCAGCCCTGGAATAAATCCTACTTGGTCGTGGTGAATAATCCTTTTAATGTACTGTTGAATCCCATTGGCTAGTATTTTGGTGAGGATTTTCGCATCTGTGTTCATCAAGGATATTGCTCTGTAGTTCTCTTTTTTTGATGGGATCCTTGTCTGGTTTTGGGATCAAGGTGATGCTGGCCTCATAAAATGAGTTTGGAAGTTTTCCTTCCATTTCTATTTTTTGGAACAGTTTCAGGAGAATAGGATAGTTCTTCTTTAAGTGTTTGGTAGAATTTCCCCAGGAAGCCGTCTGGCCCTGAGCTTTTGTTTGTTTGGATATTTTTGATGACTGTTTCAATCTCCTTACTGATTATGTGTCTGTTCAGGTTTTCTATTTCTTCCTGGTTCAGTTGAGGTAGTTTATATGTCTCTAGGAATGCATCCATTTCTTCCAGATTGTCAAATTTGTTGGCGTAGAGTTGCTCATAGTATGTTCTTATAATTGTCTGTATCTCTTTGGTGTTAGTTGTGATCTCTCCTCTTTCATTCATGATTTTATTTATTTGGGTTCTTTCTCTTTTCTTTTTGATAAGTCTGGCCAGGGGCTTATCAATCTTATTAATTCTTTCAAAGAACCAGCTCCTAGTTTCATTAATTTGTTCTATTTTGTTATTGTTGTTTCTATTTCATTGATTTCTGCTCTGATCTTTATGATTTCTCTTCTCCTGCTGGGTTTAGGGTTTCTTTCTTGTTCTTTCTCCAGCTCCTTTAGGTGTAGGGTTACGTTGTTTACCTGAGACCTTCCTTGTTTCTTGAGAAAGGCTTGTACCGCTATATATTTTCCTCTCAGAACTGCCTTTGTTGTGTCCCACCGATTTTGAACCGTTGTATTTTCATTATCATTTGTTTCTATGAATTTTTTCAATTCTTCTTTAATTTCCTGGTTGACCCATTCATTCTTTAGAAAGATGCTGTTTAGTCTCCATGAATTTGGGTTCTTTCCAAATTTCTTCTTGTGATTGAGTTCTAGCTTCAGAGCATTGTGGTCTGAAAATATGCAGGGAATGATCCCAATCTTTTGATACTGGTTGAGAACTGATTTAGGACCCAGGATGTGATCTATTCTGGAGAATATTCCAAGTGCACTAGAGAAGAATGTGTATTCTTTTACTTAGGGTTGAAATGTTCTGAATATATCTCTGATGTCCATCTGGTCCAGTGTGTCATTCAAGGCCTTTATTTCCTTGTTGATCTTTTGCTTGGATTATCTGTCCATTTCAGTGAGGGGAGTGTTAAAGTCCCCTACTATTATTGTATTATTGTTGATGTTTTCTTTGATTTTGTTATTAATTGGTTTATATAGTTGGCTACTCCCACTTTGGGGGCATAGACATTTAAAATTGTTAAATTTCCTGTTGTACAGATCCTTTGAGTATGATATAGTGTCCTTCCTCATCTCTTATTATAGTCTTTGCCTTAAAATCTAATTGATCTGGTATAAGGATTGCCACTCCTGCTTTTTTCCAATGTCCATTAGCATGGTAAATTGTTTTCCACCCCCTCACTTTAAATCTGGAGGTGTCTTCGGGTTTAAAATGAGTTTCTTATAGGCAACATATAGATGGGTTTTGTTTTTTTATCCATTCTGATACCCTGTGTCTTTTGATGGGGGCATTTTGCCCATTAATATTCAGGGTACCTATTGAGAGATATGAATTTAGTGCCATTGTATTGCCTGTAAGGTGACTGTTACTGTATATTATCTCTGTTCCTTTCTGATCTACCACTTTTAGGTTTTTTCTTTGCTTAGAGGACCCCTTTCAATATTTCCTGTAGAGCTGGTTTGGTGTTTGCAAATTCTTTCAGTTTTTGTTTGTCCTGGAAGCTTTTAATCTTTCCTTCTATTTTCAATGATAGTCTAGCTGGATATAGTATTCTTGGGTGCATTCTTTTTTCATTTAGTGCTCTGAATATATCATGCCAGCTCTTTCTGGCCTGCCAGGTCTCTGTGGATAAGTCTGCTGCCAATATAATATTTTTATCATTGTATGTGTAGACTCCTTTTCCCGGGCTGCTTTCAGGATTTTCTCTTTGTTACTAAGACTTGTAAATTTTACTATTAGGTGACGGGGTGTGGACCTATTCTTATTTATTTTGAGGGAAGTTCTCTGCACCTCCTGGATTTTGATGCTTGTTCCCTTTGCCATATTGGGGAAGTTCTCTCCAATAATTCTCTCAAATATACCTTCTACTCCCCTCTCTCTTTCTTCTTCTTCTGGAATCCCAATTATTCTAATGTTGTTTCGTCTTATGGTGTCACTTATCTCTCGAATTCTCTCCTCGTGGTCCAGTAGCTATTTGTCCCTCTTTTGCTCAGCTTCTTTATTCTCTGTCATTTGGTCTTCTATATCGCTAATTCTTTCTTCTGCCTTATTTATCCTAGCAGAGAGAGCCTTCATTTTTTATTGCATCTCATTAATAACTTTTTTTATTTCAACTTGGTTAGATTTAAAGTTTTTTTGTTTCTCCAGAAAGGGTTTTTATATCTCCCTAGAGGGTTTCTCTGATATCTTCCATGCCTTTTTCGAGCCCGGCTCGAACCTTGAGAATCGTCATTCTGAACTCTAGATCTGACATATTACCAATGTCTGTATTGATTAGGTCCCTAGCCTTCAGTACCGTCTCTTGTTCTTTTTTTTGTTGTTGTTGTGAATTTTTCCTCCTTGTCATTTTATCCAGATAAGAGTATATGAAGGAGCAAGTAAAATACTAAAAGGATGGCAAAGACCCCAGGAATATGCTTTAACCAAATCAGAAGAGATCCTAAATCATTGGGCGAGGGGGAGAAGGGGGATAAAAAGATGTTCAGAAAGAAAAAAAAAAGAAACAATTAAAAAAAGAAAACAAATAACGAAAACATATTTAAAAAAGAATATATATATGTATATATAGATAAACTAGTTAAATACGTTAAAAAGAAAAGGGTAAAAGTTAAAAAAAAATTAGTAGAGGTAGAGAAAAAAAATTAAATTAACTGCAAGACTAAGGAATCATGGGGAGAAAGCCATGAGTTCCATGCTTTGCTTTCTCTTCCTCTGGAATTCCGCTGTTCTCCTTGGTATTGAAACTGCACTCCCTGGTAGGTGAACTTGGTCCTGGCTGTATTTCTTGTTGATCTTCTGGAGAAGGGGACTGTTGTAGTGATTCTCAAGTGTCTTTGCCCCAGGCAGAATTGCACAACCCTTACCAGTGGCAAGGCTGAGTAATCCGCTCAGGTTTGCTTTCAGGAGCTTTTGTTCCCTAAGTGCTTTCCGTATAGTTTCCCAGTCTCTGGCCCAGATGAGCCAAGAGCTCAGGGCCCCACTCCTCAGTATGCCCTCAGAGAATAGCGCCCATTACCTCCTGTCTCCCTGGCCTCCAGCTGCGCTCCAAGCTCACCCAGGCTGCGACCTGTTCAAGGTAACCCCGAGCTGTGAGCTCACTCTTCTGTTCTGTCTCTGTAGCCGGCTTCCCCATTCTAATCCCTGAAAGCTCTGCGACACTTAGACACCCGCCCCCAGATCCTTTTGTGACCCTGCAGGACCAGGTCCACACTGACCCCGCGTGGGCTTCACCCCAGTTTAGTCTCTGGAGCGATGTCCCTCAGTGGAAGAGACTTTGAAAAGTCCCGATTTTGTGCTCCGTTGCTCCTCTGCTTGCCCGGAGCTGGCCCCTCCCCCTGCGGTCTAACATCCAGATGCTTTGGATTCACTTCTCCACCAGTCCTACCTTTCAGAAAGTGGTTGATTTTCTGTTTCCAGACTTGCTGTTTTTCTTCTCTTCGATCTCCCATTGGATTTGTAGGTGTTTGCAATCTTTAAATAAGCTATCTAGCTGATCTCGTGCTACCTAAAGTAGTCTCAGCCTGCTACTTCTCTGCCATCTTGACTCCAATCCTCCTTTTTGGATAGTTTTTAATGTAAAGAGATGCAACTGATTTTTGTATGTTAATTTTGTGTCCCGCAACTTTGCTGATTTTATTAGTTTTGATACCTTTTGAGTCTTTAGGGTTTTCTATATATGATCACGTCATCTGCAAACAGGCAATTTAACTTCTTGTTTTCCAATTTGGATGTTATTTTATTTCTCTTCATTCCTAACTACTCTTAAGTAGTTGGATAGAAGTGGTGAGATTGGGTTTCCTTGTGTTGTTCCTTTTCCTGATCTTTGACGAGAAGCTTACACCTTTTCATTTTGTTTATCTATGGACTTGTTATATATGCCTTTAATTATAAGGAAGTACATTATTTCTATACTTAATTTGTTGAGAGTTTTTATCATGGAAGGGTGTTGAATTTTGTCAAAAGAATTTTCTATACTGATTGAGATGATCATATGATTTTTATTTTTCATTCTGTTGATGCAATTTATTACATTTATTGATTTGCATATATTTAACCAGTCTTACATCTCAGGAAAATCCCACTAGATTATTCTGTGGGTCTTTGAAATGTGCTCTTGGATTTGGTTTGTTCGTATTTTGTTGAGGATTTTTTGCATCAGGTTCATCATGGATATTGGCCTGGAGTGCTTATCAGATTTTGGCATCAGGTAATTCTGGTCTTATAAAATGAGTTTGGGTCTGATTCCTGTGGCACAGTCATGCATGAATCTTCCCAGGTCCTTTTGTGGGTGGTGCTAGTGACAAAACCAAAGCCAAAGAAGAATGTAGCTGAGTCCACAACAGGTGGGGCTACTTATGGGTCTACTTCCAGGATTATGGTCAGTGAATCTGCCACCCGGGCTTGGGCCTGCCTTGTCAAAATGGCTCATTTGTGTCTTAGGCTTCACTAGGGTTTCACAACTTCCCACCTTGATCCCAACACTCCTATACAATTGGATGGATGTCTGTCAAATTATTATTGTTATGAGGGGAACCTGGGAGGAATCTTCTATTATATCATCTTGCTGCCGCCACTTACACATAATAACTGACATTTACTAACATTTTTCATTGAATCTACTGAGTGTATGGTTGCTAGTCAGGATCCTGTTACCATAGTAATATCCCAATATATCAATCTTGGTAGATAACCATTTTATATATGATTCTAATATTTAATAGCAGTATTTAACACAAACATAAAACAGTGATTTCATCAAATGATCAGTAGAAAAATATGGCTTACCCTATTGAAAGCTATCTACTTGAAAGCTATCTATTTCACACATAATATTGTGTTGAAAAACTAAACATATTCATAGCTATAAACAAGAATAGCAATTAGCATTATTATTGTTTAAGACTGAGTCAAAAGCAGTAAACCAGTATATAAGAGAAAAAAATATATATATATAAGAAAAAAGAATTATATATGTATTAAACCAGTATATATATATATATATATATATATATATGAAAAAAATGAATTTCAAAAGCTATGAAAAGAAGGAACTAACATAAATTGACTTAACTATTAGACAATCTTACAAGTACAGCTGTAAATATAATAAACAACATGATTCAATGAACTCAAATAATGCTTTGAAATAACGTCACATCCAAAGGTTTTCCTAACAATGTTTCAAAGTTAATTGGACCATTTCTGGTATAATTGGACAACTTATTCTTCATGTGCCACTTCAGAAACTTTTCTACCTTCTTATTCTAGGGCTAAAAATGCTGACCTGAATTGATTGCATCAGGCTTCTGTTCGCTTGGTTAATGGAATAAACTGACAGGAGAACCAAGTGTACTTATTTCCCAATTCTTTTATCTAGGGCTTCAAATTTAGCAGACTCCATTCCTCTTCCAAAGGCCGCAACTCCTGGCAAAGGGTCTATTTTCCCTATGGGAATTTTTCTCAGGTTCCAGTAACATCATTCCCTTTCCCTTGTCCCTATGGGTAATGAAGGAGTTCCTTAGTTCCTAGTCTGTGGAGGCCTCACTAGTCTTGGTTTATATCTTCAATCTAAACCACAAATATATGTATTAAGTAGTTCTTTATTTTCAATTTTCTTATAAAATTATTAACACATATATGTGTGCTACTTAATCTTGAGGTATTTTTTAATTTATATTTTTCACAAATTGAGTTATTTTACCTCTAGCTTAAGATTGTTAATGTGAAATTTTTATAATTGGTTTATTTTAAAACATCATTGTCTTAAGTTTATCTGGTTTCTTTTTTTTTTTTTTGGTAAAATTTATTTTTTCCTCCCCTCTTTCTTAGTTCATCCAAATTTCTGTGAAGCTGTTTCACATATACATTTTCTGATAAAAAGGTTTTGGTTTTGGGGCACCTGGGTGGCTCAGTGGGTTAAGCCTCTGCCTTCGGCTCAGGTCATGATTTCAGTGTCCTGGAATTGAGTCCCACCTTGGGCTTTCAGCTCAGCAGGGAGCCTGCATCCCTCTCTTTCTCTCTCTGCCTGCCTTTCTGCCTACTTGTGATCTCTGTCTCTCAAATAAATAAAAAAATCTTAAAAAAATATTTTGGGGGCATCTGGGTGGCTCAGTGGGTTAAAGCCACTGCCTTTGGCTCAGGTCATGATCCCAGCATCCTGGGATCGAGCCCCACATCAGGGTTTCTGCTCAGCAGGGAGCCTGCTTCCCCCTCTCTCTGCCTGCTTCTCTGCCTACTTGTGATCGCTGTCTGTCAAATAAATAAATAAAATCTTTAAAAAAAAATTTTGGTTATGTTGATGAGTTATATCCTGAAATTTTCCTTTATGTTAATATATGTTTATATACTGATTTATACATTTCTTCAATTTTAAGGCTTATTTTGTTATTTATTCTAAATTTTTGAGTTGATGTCTCTTCTAAATTATTTTATTTTCATATTTTTCATTAAACATTTAAGTCTGTACATTTTCACACAAGCTTTGTAATACAGTTTGAGTTATTTCTAACCATTTCAACGTCTGTTTTGATTTCAGTTTTGCATTAAATACATATTTGGCTTTTGCCTGTTTGTTGCGTTAAATATCTGAATGGGAAGTGTTTTGTTCTTCGACCATCACTCTGTTGCTAATTCTAACACCAGTGAATCCTGGTCAGTGAACAAGTGTTGTAAAATGTTTCCTGTGTGGAACTTAATGGTTTGTCTTCAGCATTGCATATATGGTTTTTATTGGGATTTCTTATGTGTGTGTCAGTCCAAACTGCATTTGCCCTCTATGTCTTCATTTATTTTAAGTCTGCTTGACCTTTTTCTGAGGATAGTATTTTTTTAAAGATTTTATTTATTTATTTGATAGACAGAGATCACAAGTAGGCAGAGAGGCAGGCAGAGAGAGAAAGAGAGAGGAAGAGAAGCAAGCCCCCTGCTGAGCAGAGAGCCAGATGTGAGGGGATCCCAAGGTCCTGGAATCATGACCTGAGCTGAAGGCAGAAGCTTTAACCTACTGAGCCCAGGCGCTCCTGAGGATAGTATTTAATATTATCTCCTTCTATGACTGTGCAGTTTTCAGACTTGTCTTTATATCACTAATTTAGAGGCCATCAAAGCTATATTACCTAGTAAATTAATGTTCTTATGTGACACATATTATGATAGATGTTCTATATCTTATTGATATATTTGTTTTGAATTTGTTTTATTAGATAACTTTTCCTTCATATATTAGTTTCTTTTTATCCTTTCTATTCAGTTTTGTTCATTGTCTTCTTAAACAGTATATAACTGAATTGTAAATCACTACAAAAAACTATTTTATTAAAACTAATAATTACCTAAGGTACACCATATCCATTCTTCTGGGGAACCCTCTTACATTGTTGGTGGGAATGAAAACTGGTTCAGCCATTGTGGAAAACAGTCTGGATGTTCCTTAAAAAGTTGAAAATAGGACTACCCTATGACCCAGCAATTGCACCACTAGGTATTTACCAAAGGATACAAAAATACTGATTCAAAGGGGCACATGCACCCTGATATTTATCGCAACATTATCAGTAATAACCAAATTATGGAAAGAGGCCAAATGTACAGTGAGTGATGAATGGAGAAAGAAGATGGGGTGGGTGAGTATGTGTGTGTGTAATGACTATTGCTCAGCCTTAAAAAAGAATGAAATCTTGAAATCTTGCCATTTTCAATGACATGGTTGGAGCTAGACTGTATTGTGCTAATCAAAGTAAGTCAGAGAAAGACGAATACCATATGCTTTCACTAGTACCATGAAATTTAAGAAACAAAACATATGAACATAGGAGAAGAAAGAAAAAAAAAAGAGGAAGGCAAATCCTGAGAGACTTTTAGAGACAGAAAACAAATTGAGCTTGCTGGAGGGGAGGTGTGCAGGAGGTTGGGCTAAATGGGTGATGGAAATTAAGGAGGAACTTGTGATGAGCACTAGCTGTTATATGTAAGTGATGAATCACTAAATTCTCTTCATGAAATTAATATTACACTGTATGTTAACTAATTAGAATTCAAAACTAAAGAAAAAAGAAAAATATTCTTTTGTGTTGATGACAGTGTTCTTAATATGAACATATCTTTTTGTCTCTTATATTTATTCATGATGTGCTACTTGTACAGTCAAAAGGCAAGGAAAAGTATTTACTTTTTATATTCTCAGCTGTATTTCATCTCTAACCTGGTTTCTTAGGAGCATTTATTACTTCTTTTGAATTTGTGTTAAACACATAGAAACAGATCACTTTTTATCTTTACATATATCATTAGCTATATGAATATTAGAATGCCATGTAAATTAGCTAAATTAAGAAGCATCCCAGCATTTGAGTTTTGAGTAACTCATGTCATCTCTGAAAAGGTAATTTATTTCTGGAAAAAAATAGGGCAATATCTAAAATCACTTGCATGACAGTCTACCATTTTTGGTTCTCTAATTTTGTCACTTTCTGTTATCACCTAGAATAGTCTGAGTATTTTCAAAGTCTTCTGATTAGAAAACACCACAGGGGCACCTGGGTTGTTCAGTGGGCTAAGCCTCTGCCTTCGGCTCAGGTCGTGATCTCAGGGTCCTGGGATCAAGCCCCACATCAGGCTCTCTGCTCAGCGGGGAGCCTGCTTCTCCCCTCTCTCTGCCTGCCTCTCTGCCTACTTGTGATCTCTCTCTCTGTCAAATAAAATAAATAAAAAAAATAAAATAAAAATAAAATTAAAAAAAATAAACCAAAAAAAAAAAAAAAGAAAGAAAGAAAGAAAACATCAGTCGGCGGAGACTGGGTGCTTAGTTGGTTAAGCATCTCCCTTCAGCTCAGGTCATGATCTCAAGGTCCTGGGATCAAACACCCCCAACCCCTCATGTAGGGCTCCCTGTTGGGGGGGTCTGCTTCTCTCTCTACTTCTGCCCGTCCTCCTGCTTGTGCTCTCTCTCTCAAATAAGTAAATAAAATCATTAAAAAAATTCAAACATCATGGTCTAACAGTGAATCTTTGTAGTCAAAAATCCTATTCTCACTATTCTAACATTTGATTTTGTTGTATTAGTGCTGAAATGTAAACATGGAACAAAATAAAATAAGATTCTTGAAAAAAGGTATTTAGAACTTGAGGCATATAGTTGTTAATAATAAGTTTGTACTTAGTTGTGCATATTATTTATTTGCTATTTACGATGCTTTTTTATTATTTCATTTTTTAATTCTTCTTCTCTTTTTTTTTAAAGATTGTATTTATTTATTTGAAAGAGAGAGAGAGAGCATGAGCACAAGCAGAAGGGTAGAGGGAAAGAGAGAAGCAGACTCCCTGCCAGCAGGGAGCCCCATACAGGGATCAATCCCAGGACCCTGAGATCATGGCCTGAGCCAAAGACAGACACTTAACCAACTGAGCCACCTAGGTGCCCCTAATTTTTATTTTCATTTGTTTGTTTAAAACATCAACTTTTAATTTATTATTTTTCTCTCTCAGTTTATGCATTGCATATGAGTTTTCTTATTTACTGAATGAAATTGTTTTTATTGCACTTTCAAAATCTTTTGATGATTGATTCTTCATATTAATAGAGTAAAACGGCCTAAATTAACCTTTGCAATTATTCCAAAATAGTACTACTAAACAAGAAATTATTTTAAAAATATCCAACTAAGAAAACTGAGAATTTAGTTTGTGACAGTAAAATTCTAAATAAAAACTCAATTTGATATTCTAACATAAGAGTTATGTTATGTGCTGTCCTCTGTAAATGACCTATGATGTTATTCTGTCATCATTCATTTTTTAAAATTTTTTATTTTATTTCTTTTCAGTATTCTAGAATTAATTGTTTATGTACCACACCCAATGCTCCATGCAATACATGCCCCCAATAATACCCACAACCAGGCTCACCCAACCCCCCATCCCCAACCCCTCCAAAACCCTCAGTTTGTTTCTCAGAGTCCACAGTCTCTCATGGTTTTTCTCCCCCTCCAATCTCTTTACCTTTGAATTTTTTTTCCTAATAGTTATAATGAATTTGTATTGAGCTAAATATGTGACTCTATCCAAGCTCTCTTAGGAGGCATAGCTCTCATTTTAAGATTAGCTGGAGCTGTGTAATCTATGGCCAAGGCTTGATTTGTCATGGCACTGAAGTACAGGTAGCTCTTTTACTTTTGTTCAAATCTATTTTCTGCATGATTCATACTGGTCAATGAGAGGATTATAGAGCACCTTAACAGAAATAGAAGAATTTTTGAAAATCAATACTTTAGATGACCTGAAATGTCAACATAAAAGCAAAAGTTAAAGAGGAAACACCTCAGTATTAGAAAAACAAGTTCCTTAATTCAAAACCATATAGAAGTAGAAATTCCTATTACAAATATAGAAATGTATACAGACCAGAAGATAACTATCTACAAACAAATAATATCAGAAGAAATAACTATTATAGACACATTGAAAGAAGTTAAGAGTTTTTCTCAGCTTTCCATCTCTTTAGAATTTACCAATCTGGGGAACTGCTGCTCCAAGTGAATAGTACAGACAAGAAGAAAATGCTATGCTAGACAGGATGGTGACTTACATAATTTTCCAGGCAACTTGAGTCAAGGTATAGGAGTATGGAGCTTTGGTATGAATTTCACTTATTTGTCATTCCTCCTAAGTCATGACCTGTCTCACCTTCAGCAAGATTTAGAACATTCTACAGAAGGCCCGTTGTGGGCAAGGACCTACAGGGAATAATAGTTTTGCTTCTTGAAAAAAATCATTTGGCTTGATTTGGGAGAGTAAAAAGATCCTTCATAGATTTTAATAAAAGCATCAATAGGGGTGCCTGGGTGACTCAGTGGGTTAAAGCCTCTGCCTTTGGCTTGGGTCATGATCCCAGGGTCCTGGGATTGAGCCCCGCATCGGGCTCTCTGCTTAGCAGGGAGCCTGCTTCTTCCTCTCTCTTTCTCTGCCTACCTCTCTGCCTACTGGTGATCTCTGTCTGTCAAATAAATAAATAAAATATTTTTAAAAAGTATCAATAAAAAGTTTCAACATAATTTATGATAGATTATCACAAATTTTCTTTTTTTTGAAAGGAATCTCAGTAAAGAAAAGTAGATGTACTTTATACCTTCTCCATTCTGTGAATCTCTTGTGGTCTCAATCATAGACATAAGCCAACTATAAAATGTTTAGTTACATAATTCAGTGAACTCTTTGATGATTTAAAAGACTAATTTGGACCTTTCTCTTGTTCGTGTATTAATTCATGTAATGTTTGAACCAATATAATCAGTACCCAAGATACCTTCATTATAACATCACCTGCCTAGTCCCATCAAAAAAATAAAAATAATAAAACAACAAATTCTGTATTTTAGGGATCTTATTGACTTCTTGTCAGCTTAGAAGTAAAGAGTTGTGATAGCCTTACCTAAATTGTTAGGCAATGAAAAAGTCAACAACTATATATGTATAGTTGTGACATTATCTACGCGACCATTGGAAAATTATCTTAAAAGAACCCATCCTTACACATAATTAACATTCAATTAATTCTTGGTGAACAAATGAATGGATTAAAAAATGTAGTCTTGTGGGACGCCTGGGTGGCTCAGTTGGATAAGCAGCTGCCTTCGGCTCAGGTCATGATCCCGGCGTCCTGGGATCGAGTCCCACATCGGTCTCCTTGCTCCGCAGGGAGCCTGCTTCTCCCTCTGACTCTGCCTGCCACTCTGCCTGTGCTCGCTCTTGCTCTGTCTCTCTCTCTCTAACAAATAAATAAATAAAATCTTTTAAAAAAATAAAAAATAAATTTAAAAAAGTAGCCTTGTATGTTTGCAAAATATTTTATGTAGGCTGTAATATATTTCTATAAGGAGGTGTCAGAACAAAGAACATGTCAGTCAATGCAGTAGAAAAGGAAAATATCTGTATAGTGTAGCCTAATATGATGACCATATGAATTATCATTTTATGTTACTTGACAAACTTTTTTTTTGAAATATATATACGTGTTCCTTCACAGTAGAAGACTACCTATGCCCATTCTTCCCCTGCCCAGCCGTGAGCCCAGAGAGAGAAAGAGGGCTGATGCCCAGAGGGCCAAGGCACCTCTCCCCCAAAAAGACCAAGCAGGAAGCTAGTGGGTGGGGACGGCGAGCCACGCAGGCCTTCTCTTACCATGAGGACTCCGCCGCCATCCTTAGCTCAGACGGTCTTCAGGAAGTTAGACTGCCGGCTGGCCTTCTCAAGGATGAAGGGCTGCAGAGGCAGCAATCCGAACTTGCACTTGATCCTGGAGAGCTGCTGCGTATTGATGCGGGGTTCAGAAACGGAAGCGCTTTCACGCTCCTTGTGCGGCGAAGAAACGATTTGCTGGAATTCTTAGGCAAAAGCCTAGTTCGTCCGGTCTACACGCAGCCCCGCAGCAGCAATGGCGCCCAGAGACCTCAGGGTTGGTCGCAGCCTGAGGAGACCTCTGTTTGCAGAAGGACCAGCTCGAGACGCAATGTGTGTACGTACACTTGACGAAAGAGAAGGAGCGGGCTTCTGCTTCCCAGGGACGCTACACGTCCACTTTTGCGAGAAAATGTCACTTTTTGTGAAGGGGCCGGTGGTGAGTGGGTATGGAGGCCCAATAAAACACTGCTCTACCCAGAAACTCCATGGTGGACTCCGTGTAAACAATCCGAGGACCCGGCAGAGCAGGGAGCGTAGCACTTCGGCAGCGACCCTGGTCTCCGCAGCCCGGATCGCCAGGCAGCTGGCTCTCACAGGCCTCCCCCTGCTTTCTGACAGGGAGCCTGAGGCGAGGCCCCTAGAACTTGGCGCCCAGTGGATTCTGGCTGTGGAAATGGCCCCGGGCTGTCTTCAGGACCGCCCAACGCAAGGCTTCATTCCAGAAGCCGGAGACAGCAGCAAAGTGATGCGTCGGGACTCCTCTGAGAATGGTGTCGGGACTCCTCTGAAAATGGTGTCCGGACTCCTCTGAGGATGGTGTCCGGACTCCTCCAGTCCAGCTTCACGATCACAGCCTCGTGCTCCTGCGCGAGGACTGGGGAGCCAGTGGGCTTTGCGCCCGTCTGTGAAGTAGAGTGTCTCATTCCTACGGGAGGCAGTGGAGTACGGTATGTCTGTCAACAGAGACCTCAGGGCTTCACCTCTTCCCTGTAGCTGCTCAGCACTCTGTCCCACCCACAGGCTCCGTAAGGACAGCCGCACAGGGAGCGGAGGGCACCTCTTGGTCACCTTCTTCCGAACTTACATTTTTCACTCATTTACGTGGAGACACAGTTCCGGCCTTCTAGGCCTTCTTGCCTGGCTCACCCCAAGCAGCTCCACGTCAAAATTGAGTGAGGTGACGTGCAAATTTTACTCATCAAGTTTTACTGCATTAATCATGTCTTAATTTAGTGTTTTCTCTTAGTCATAGAGGGGAGGACTTTTGGCTTTAATTATAAGGAGAGCGATTTTTACAGCTCTTACATACAAAAGACAGTTTATAACAATTTGTATGTTTGTAGTTTATAATGTTTTAAAACATCACATTTTAATAATTCTTTACTGTTTTGTCTTTAATCTTTTTTCAATGTTATTTTAGATATACAGATTTAATTTAGTTCTGGGCATAATAAAACTAACACATGTATGAACACAAAAAAGATTTTGGGTAACAATTTAAAAAGATATTCTTCAATATCAGTGTTTATCATGGTAGAAAATTTAAATTTCTTTTTGTTTCTATCTTAAGAAATAATATATAGCATAGTTTAGAAAACAATTTCTCATAGAAAATAATAGGTAAATTAACATTTGTCATTAAAACTGAACTACCAAATGCCTTAAATTAATTTACAGAAGTGGTATTATTTTATACATCTTTAATTTTATTTAACAGGATAATATGCATGGCTTCTCTTTCTTTTTCCACTGAGGTCCCCTAATAACCAAGTCTAGAAAACTGAGAAAGGATGCGGTACTATTTAAGTATTGTTTTATTTAGGGCGCCTGGGTGGCTCAGTGGGTTAAGCCACTGCCTTCGGCTCAGGTCATGATCTCAGGGTCCTGGGATCGAGTCCCACATCGGGCTCTCTGCTCAGCGGGGAGCCTGCTTCCTCCTCTCTCTCTCTGCCTGCCTCTCTGCCTACTTGTGATCTCTCCCTGTCAAATAAATAAATAAAATCATTAAAAAAAAAAAAAAAAAAGTTAGCTTCTCTTGTAAAAAAAAAAAAAAAGTATTATTTTATTTAAATTTTATTTAATAAAATAATTCAGATAATTCAAAACCATGTCAACATATTATAATTTCTATTTAATTTATGTTTTTATTAATAGATATTTTCTCTTATGAAAAAATGTAAATATATATCTAATGGTTATTTTCCTCCTCTGCCATTAAATTGAGACTCATATTTTTAATAAAAGTTATGTTAAAGGTGTATTCATCTCTAAAAAAATAAAATGTTATCCAATATTGACAATGTTTAAATAAAATTATAAACATATAAAATTAAATTTATAAATAATAAATTTATAAATAATTTTAAGTGGTACATAATTATATAACATAAGATAGCACTTAATAATATGTCAATATGTCCAAGAGTAACATATTACTACACATATGTGTGAGTCATTTCAAATCCTGCTCTTTCCAAAATATTTTTGTGGCTTTTTTTAAATCATTTACCAAGACTTTATAATATAATGTACTATTTATGAGCATTTCTTTAGTTTTATTCATTATAGTTTTTAGTTTTAGTTTTATTCATTATTTAGTTTTATTTATTTTAGTTTATTTAGTTTATTTATTAGTTTATTTAGTTTTATTCATTATAGTCTGATTTTATAATATCAATGAATTTTTTCATCACATACTTATTTATGTATATGCGGTATTTCACTTAATAAACAAAACTAATTATTATTTAAATATTGAAGAACTACTTCAACTACTTAAATAATTTTACAGAAATAAGTAGTTTCAAAGTATTTTTCCTTGGCTATATTTTTACTTTAGTAACCTCACTATCATTGTAATAGTAAATGCATACCTTGACATTACAAATCTATGTGATAAAACTTCTTTTATCACATAATTATGACAGAAATTTTTTGCTACTTTATGAGTATGTTAATAAAAAGTAAAAATGTATCTGAAGAGATAAGCATAAATAATTCATAATGCAGTCATGTCTGAATAAAATATAAATTCAGAATATTTTCAATGATAATGCTTTACTTTCAAAATTAGAATTAGAATATGGTATATTATTCAGCAAAGCTTCACTAATTTAGTGATATAGAAAATAACATAAAGATATTTGTCAGAATGGTTTTATTGGAAATCAGAGATAAACGGTACAGAAATTTTCATGGCATTCCATTTTTGCATTTAAACATCCCAGATATGTTATTACCTTACAAATACAGATGTTTCATCTAAATACTTCACCATATTTGATTACTAACCACTTAAAACTTAATTATGTTTAATTTCTATATTTCTTTTCCATTTTACCTATGAAAAGCAAATAAATACAGGAGTTCAAAGATAATATATGATTTGGGAAACATATCTCAAAGGAACCTACACTAAGACCACTTAATGTTCAACATTGCCTAAACATACTGCCAATGGCTAACAATGCAGTTTTTCAAATTCTGAATTCCTTAGTATTTGTGAAAGATATGTGTATGGAGGAGGGACCAAAAGTGATGAAAAGACAAAATTTGGTAAACATCCAGAGAATTCAAATTCCTAACATCAGCCTTTGTTGCTTTAATTTATTCCTAATAAAAGGTTTGGGCCAAGTATAGGACTGTCAAATTCTCTCTTGCATGCTTAAGATTGGATTAACACTAACTTGCAATCCAATTGGTATCTGTTAAAATGATTCTACATATAAGCCCTATTAAGGTAGAGGAGTCAGATTGATAGTTATGTAGGGCCAAGTTGATTCATGCTGGTTTGGGAAAGTTTTACCCTTATCTCTGGCGATACTGGATGTTGGCTTTGACTCTTTGCCAAGATAAGAGCTATAGGATTTATAATGTTAAGTTTAAAGTTAAAATTTTTCCAGACACATTCCAGGTTTGGGTTTACTGATGTTTTTCACCTGATGTAGCCTATTAGACATCCATATTAAGCAATATGACCAGATGATGTAATCCCCCTTTCAAACTTCTGTTTTGAGCTCTTATGAGGCCAAGATTCCTTGTACAGATCTTGATGGTTTAATTGATATGGAAGCCTAGCTTATATGCCAGTAAGGATCCTGGGGAGATTGTACTTGAATATGTTTCGGACCCCTCACACTTTCCTATATTTTCTTATTGCTAGATCTTATTTTTACTTTTAAATAAAAAGTGTTGCATGACCATTCTGTGAGAAGTATGGTAAATCCCTTGAACTATCCAAACTTGAGGAATCTTTGTAGTATTTAATTCACTTTTTCAAGGCAAGGACTAGGATAAGGCAAGCTATGAGTCTAGAGCACTTACTTAAGAGGAACTTACTTGTATGAATCTTAAGGTTCCTCCTTTAATTCTGTGTTACGGGTTCTTCATTTGTCTCATTCTAGTCCAAGACAAGCTATCTTTATTCCTAGTCCCAGATTTCTTTCCAGTTAAATACATAGGACAACTCAGACTTAGACCTCTATTACCAACTTGTCCTTATTGCTTTCCTGTATTTGTGTTACCTCAGACAAGGTATTCTTTATGAATTTTCAATTATAAAGTCATTAAAATCTATGTTTATTAATGTTCTCAATAGCTATTGTCATTAAAATAATTTGAAATACTCTTCTGAAGCCATGCTAAAATATTAGTTAGAATATAAAAGAATGGGTTAACTATTGCCATTATAACAATTTTAAGTATCCTTAAAAAGAAACAATGTTAAGTATTCTTTTGAAATAAATTATGCTAAAATTTTCATGAGGAAAAAATGGTTTGGAATCTCAATTATTTTAATTCTAGAAACCCTCCAGAAGTAGGGCATTGTGTTTATTGTTTCTCATCCAGAAGTTTGATACTATGGTGGCAATATCTTACATAGTGAAAGGACTAGGACAACTTTGGCAAACTACTAGGTGTAGCATTCCATGCATTAGAGAGTAGAGCCTGGAAGTACAAATAATTCTCTTTAAGGGAAAAGCATTTGCCTTTGGTCCCCAGAACTTGTTAAAACATAATGTTTAGCGGCACCTGAGTGGCTCAGTCGTTAAGCATCAGGCTCTCAGGTCATGATCCCAGGGTCCTGGAATTGAGCCCCAAGCCCCACATCAAGCCTGGCATTGAACCTCACATTGAGCCCCACATTGAGGTCCACATCAGACTCCCTGCTCAGTGGGAAGTCTGCTTCCACTTTTGCCCCATCCCTGCTCACGCTTTCTCTCTGGCTCTCTCTCTCAAATAAATAAATAAAATCTTAAAAAAAAAAAAATCCACATAATACTTAGTTGATGATTATTATGTATTAAAGTAGAAAATATAAATTTAAGAGTTCATAAAAGATGTCACATATTCAGGGAATTTTGGGCAATTCCAAATGTGAAATATTCTTTGTAACCTTAGTTAATATCCTTCTTGAGTTTGTTTCCACAAGGATTCATAAACCTAAAAGATTCATTTCAATTGTGATGGCATTTTCCCACCATGAGCTGGTCCATTAAAATCACATTGAATGAGATTACAGGTAAAGTTCTCAGCTGTTGGTTAATTCTAAAGCCAAGATAAAATCATTTAATGCCAGATATCCTGCTATGATTTAAAGTAACCACATAAAACACTAGTCAGTGAAATGTGAAACTGTTAAGTGCTTTTCTTGGGGGCTTGGCTTGATATCTAGCACAGTAGTATATTTTAATATGGAAAAATATTTACAATAAAATTCTTGGAAAACACTTCCTTTTTTTAGTAATTCATCTATTCAACACTAAAGAATTTAATATTATAGTCAAATCTTTATTTTCCCTAGTAAGAAAGCAATTGGATAAAATAGTTACATCTTTATTTTCTAAGTACTAATTTCTTAGACCATCATTTATCAATAATAAAGTAGTTCACATTGATAGAAATTCATATAAATATATTATGGTGGGGACCAATATTCATGACATATAGAATGGTATTCTAATGCATATATTAAACCATTTCTCATCCATGAAGAACTGTATATCCTAAAATGACTCACAATAACAGATAAAGTGTCATTGTTAATTAATTCTATATTAATCAATTTTATAAAAATGCTGTTAACTTCAGTTTTCATCTTTATTATAATATTTATAGTGTGTTATTACAAAAAGAATAGAGTAGGTTTGGAACAAAAACATGGATTTTGGAAGTGGTAATTTATTTTTGAACTTCAATGCATATTTTCTTGGTAAACTATCAATAATTTTTCCTCCTTCAGCTTCAATTTCTTCATCTAAAAATGAGGCAAGGTTTCCCATTTTACAAGCCATAAGATTTTACAACAATCTAAGGTGAATCCCATAAAATAATTTACAAAAGGAAATAAAAGGAAATAATTGTCTTAATAGACAAAGTTCATTGAATCCAGTTGTATATGACTGATGAGCTACATCAGTGTTTCAGTATATATAGACTTTCATCTTTCACCATGGTTTTAGAGGGCTAGTAAAAGGTTGTATATACTATTCAGCCATTTAAAAATATACATTCTTCCATTTTTGACAACATAGATGAACCTCGAAGACATCATGCTAAATGAAATAAGCCAGACAGAAAAGCAAATACTGCATGATCTCCCTTGGACGTAGGATAAAAAATCTCATAGAAACAGATCAGGATGGTGGTTGCCAGAAGTTGGGGATGGATGGTAGGGGATATGGGTGAAAGTTGTCAAAAAATACAAGTTTCTGTAAAATTAGTAAGTTTTGTGAATATAATGTACATTATGATGAGTATAGATAACAATACTATGTTGTATATTTAAAAATTGCTAAGATTATACCTTAGAAGAAAAAAATTGTAAATCTTGAAGTAATGAATGCTAACTAAACTTATTTTGCTAATCACTTTGCAATATACACATATATCAAGTCATTTTGTTGTATACTTTAAACTTTATGCAATGGTATCAGGCAATTTTATCTCAATAAAATCAGAAAAAATAAAATTCCAAATATTATGAAAGAAATAGAACACCTAGTTAAATAAAGGAGAGACTTTAATTCAATATTGCTGATGTGTTAATCTCCACATTTTGATCTGTAGAACCAAAGGAATTCCAATCAAAACCTTACCATACACTTTGGATATATTTACAAAGTGATTATGTGTATGGAAAGTCAAAGGACGTTGAATTTCGATAACTACTTTTCCATAGCCAAAACCATTTTCAAAAAGAAGAATAAATTTGAGTCTCAGACTACCCAATTTCAAATATTATCATAAAGCTATAGTCTTCAAGACAATATTTAGGAAGTACCAAGGTATTTTCCTTCATTCTTCACAGTGAGAAGCTAGTGGGAATCCTGGAGGTGAAGAACTTGTGAAAGGGCGGGGGCCCTCCTAACACTGAGCTTCCCAGAGATTTTAACTTTCAAAATACTCCATAATGAGCTGCCAGCAGTTCTTCAAGCATACTGTAAGTTTACCTACTGTATACTGGCTCCAACAGTGGCTTCTGCTATCAGTAAGTTATTCTCTGTATCTGCCTCTCTCTTCAGTTTTAGAAGCAGCAGCTTACCTTGTGACCTTGCTTCTCTGATGAATCTTTAAGGAGTTGTTTTGCAACTTGTTTGTTTTTATCTTATTGTGAGGCTGAGGATGTGACTTCCACACTATTTGTATGTTAGAACAGAAATTTACACTTGGATATTTTATAAACAAAGTAGTCTAGGAGACTTAAATTTTTTAAATGTTATTCTAAGGAAAATATTTTTCACTGTATCTGACAAAAGCTAATAATTAAATGAACCCTAACTGACTTGGTATTATATATATTTATATAATATTTATACCTAAGAAAGCTAACAGTGTGGAGAGTCCTGCTTTAGTTTGTTGACTATCTGGAAAATTGAATCTGTCTAATTTGCCAATTCATTTTAAAGTTGTTTAAACTATTTACTCTATACAAGTTCAAATGGACTATTGATCTTGCTTCAAATTTTCCTTATGTGTGTACATAATAATCCCCAATTATAGAATAATCTTCAAATACTCTATATCTTTGTCTCAATATTTCTTATTAAACTTTAAGGGATTTCATTTTAGTTTTTAATGTGTAAAGATAGTGTTAAAATGAAATTCCTAGGTGGGAATGCAGTAGACTGTTCAATTCTTGACTGTATCTCCAAGATAACTATGCTGTTGTCAACTCATTGTTCCTATATTTTTTCCTTTATGGTGAGCTCCATATATGGAAGCATAGATAAACACATCTGTAAGTTTCTTAAGGTGCAGACATATTCTTCCTAGTCTTGAGTTTATGGCATCATGATAATGAAAGTCAACTGTCCCTACTAATGTAGGAAAAACTTTTTTTTTTTTTTTGCCTGACACAAATAGCCCAAAGTGACCAGACAACAGACATAGGTTTAGTTGAACCCTTACTGTATTTCCAAACAGAAAAACTCTTCATGAGAAAGTCAAAAGCAAGAAATCAAATCAAAAAGGAATTCTTTTTAAAGATTTTGTTTATTTATTTGACAGACAAAGATCACAAGTAGGCAGAGAGGCAGGCAGAGAGAGAGGAAGGGAAGCAGGCTCCCCGCTGAGCAGAGAGCCTGATGCAGGGCTCAATCCCAGGACCCTGAGGTCATGACCTGAGCCAAAGGCAGAGGCTTTAACCCACTGAGCCACCCAGGCACCCCCCCAAAAGGAATTTTTTAACAGAGTTGAAAATGTGGGGTATAAATTCTACAGGGTGTCACAGAGAGCTGCTATTATAACTTCCATTCCTTGTTTCTAGGCCAGTAATGTTCAAACAGTCTATATTTAGGTCACAGCAATATACTGAGCTAGCCTAGCCATTAAATGGAACTAGCATTTTTTTCTTTCTTTGACATCTGGTCTTAGGCAACTACCTGTAAAGTGAGAGGGACAAACACCACTGCAACTAGTGATAAGTAACAAGTGGGTCTAGGACACCTATTTATGTAATACAATTTTTCTCCTTTTAATTGCCTATACTTTAACCAATGACACCATTTCTGTTATATAATAAACTGGTGTTGAATCACTCAAACTTTGTATCCGATATTTTGGAAAATATGCTTTTATGATAAGCATCCCAGCCTCTCTCTGTTACCTAATATCTCAAGGCTAATGCCAGACACTTGGAGTTTGTGATAGATCCACAAACTGTTTTTCAATTGAAGAATAATACTCTGTTGCACATAACATAGCATTGTTTAAGAATTCCAAAAGTCTATGTTGCAGCTTCCTACTAGGTTGGACAGAAATTCCACATGGTGTAAGGGCCTACTTAGCCAGAGCGAGCCATTTTGTTGTTTATGCAGTAAACTTAGATTGAACCTGCTCCTTCCCCCCCAAGAGGAAAGCGCTTAGAAACAGAACTGGTGAAATATGACTGACCAGCCCCTGATAACGGAGCCCACATACAAGGACGTGTCTGGCCAGGTGGAAACGTCCAATCAGTGAAAGTGCACGTATTACTTCCCTACCCGCCAAGGATGAGCCAGGCCAGCTGGAGATGTCCAATCAAGGGAAAGCACACATATTACCCACCAAGGAGTGTGAGCCCTGCCTTTTGGGCTCCAGACAAATTCTAGCCAAGGTCATAGGCTAAATTAGATGACTATCATGGGATAAAATGTAATTCAATTGGCCACCTGTGTGTGGCCAGGCTCAACCACATGGCCTTTACTCTATAAAAGTTAGTCTGTGAGACTGGGAGGGGTCGCCTCTTTGCAAGAGATGGCCCTGGCCAGTCAGTTTGATTCTCGATGCTTGGCGCGTAATAAAGCTTTGCTTTACCTTTGCTTTGTATCGGTCTCGTCCTTTTATCCATGGACCCTTTCAATGGTAACTTTTTCCCTGTTTGTATCTGTAGAACCATATGAATCAAGTGACACTACTACTTAATACCATAGTTTGAAATAGATACAGGCTTCTCTTTGCTCCTGGCCCACTCAGAACTCCAAAATTGATTAAGATGTTATCAATATGGAGGATAGGAATGAATGTTCTGTACATTGTCCACATAGCCCTCTAAGTTTACCATGACAGAGAAAAGAAAAATTAATATAACTCTGAGACTAAGTGTATGTGTGCTGCTCTTTGTTCAAAGGGAACCTAAATGGCTTCTGATTCCCCTTCTTAATTGAGGTTGATAGGAACACATCAGTTGCCATTTGGCAAGTGCTCAAGTTTGTGGGATATGTTTTAATAAAGATACTAAATTCACTAGAGCTGGGACTATCACATAGCTGAGGTTAAAAATAAACTACTCTCTTCTGCTATGATCTACCTGCTTTTGCAGGGATGAAAGTATTGAATTAAGTGAGGATATGACAGAGATTACGATCCTTGCATCCTTTAAGTCTGAGAAATTTGCACTACACTATGCCATTCTAATTAGTGTTGCTGTTGGAACAGTGGGGATTTTCAGTGGGCATCAGATGTATCACAGGCTTCTTTTTTTTTTTTTTTTTTTTTTTTTTTTAAAGATTTTATTTATTTATTTTACAGAGAGAGATCACAAGTAGGCAGAGAGGCAGGCAGAGAGAGAGAGAGGAGGAAGCAGGCTCCTGCTGAGCAGAGAGCCCGATGCGGGACTCGATCCCAGGACCCTGAGATCATGACCTGAGCCGAAGGCAGCGGCTTAACCCACTGAGCCACCCAGGCGCCCAGTATCACAGGCTTCTATTGAGGCTTACTTACCATAATGTCTCCTGAAGAACCACAGTTTATTTCAAATTGCCACAAATCCCTGTAGGTTATATTCCCCTGGTATATATTCTGGCCTTGCTATCCCTCATGTCTATCATTCCTTTTACAATTAAGTGTTACTACTTAGTCTGATCTATTGAAATCCTCTCATTCTTACTGGTAATAGGGAGCCAAATTTCATAGCAGCATATCATACATCAGTCCTGGCCTACAGTAATGCAAAGGAAAGTTGGGGGATGAGTGATTGGCTGTAATTTTAAGAAATTTTCTCACACAATTGTGGAGGGTTGGCAAGTTCAGAATCTTCAGTAGGGTCAGTGGATTAGAGATCCAGGGAGGAGTTTCAGTTCAAGTCCAAAGACAGTCTTCTGGCAAAATCTCCTCCTCCTCCAGGGAGGTCATTTTTTTCTGTGAAAGCCTTGGATTGGACAAAAGCCTCTCACGTTATGGAGGATAATCTGTGTTACTCAAAATCTATTGATTTAATGTTAATCTTGTCTAGAAATTACCTTCACAGAAATATCTAGAATAATGTTTAACCAAATATCTGGGTAAGCTAGTCACATTAACACATAAAATTAACAAAAGTAAGAATTCTGAAAACATATTTGTCTGGGTTCATAACCTAGTTACTCATTTTATGGCTATGAGTAACTTCACTTTCCTGTAATTCAAATGCCTCATCTGTAAAATGTGGATAAGAATAGAATCTATTAGGGGCACCAGGGTGGCTCAGTGGGTTAAGCCTCTGCCTTTGGCTCAGGTCATGACCTCAGGGTCCTGGGATCAAGCCCTGCATCAGGCTCTCTGCTCAGCGGGGAGCCTGCTTCCCTTCCTCTCTCTCTGCCTGCCTCTCTGCCTACTTGTGATCTCTGTCAAATAAATAAAATCTTAAAAAAAAAAAGGAATAGTATCTATTAAAAAAAAGAATAGTATCTATTATTAGAGGCCAGATATGAAAATTAAAGGAGTTAATACAAATAAAGGTCTTAATGCAGTGAATGATACATAGTAAATACTCCAAAATGGTAGCTCTGAGTGTTGTTGATAGTTTGGAAGAAGATAGTTTTGTAGAACATTTTTGTACAATAAATGCAAAGTTTTGATATCGATATCTTAATAATTTCATGTGATTAGTTCACGGGCTTGGAACTTCTTTGTATGATTTGTAACTCATCTTTAAATATATAGAAACAGTGTGTCTAAGGAAACAAATGGAGCAAAAGGCTTTAGGAAAAATTAATTCTAGATTAGTTATATTTATATTAAAATATTTAATTTTGTTTCCATTTTAAATTTATAATCTTGTAGTTAACTTCATAATGATTTTTCAAACTACTAGAATATAATTGTGAATTAAAATTTTTAATTTTAATTTTTTAATTAACTAATATTTATTTATTTTATTTATTTAATTAAATAATCCTTAACATTTTATTATAATGAATTTTAAAATTTCCTACTCAATTTTATTTGTGGAGGAGGGGTAGTGTTTAAATATTCCAATTCATATTTATTCTTCCTACTAATACATTTCTTTATACATTAATCTTTATTTTTCTATCTTATTTTCATTTGTTCTTATTTTATTATTTCTGCAGAATTGTTATATATTTAGCTCATTATCATTATTCTTCAGTACTTAATACAATTCTAGATACAACTCATGGTTTTTGCTGCATAAATTATCTACTTTTATTACCTTAACATTGTCTAGTATTTTAATTTTTTTTTAAAGATTTTATTTAGTTATTTGACAGACAGAGATCACAAGTAGGCAGAGAGGCAGGCAGAGAGGAGGAAGCAGGCTCCCCGCAGAGCAGAGAGCCCGATGTGGGGCTTGATCCCAGGACCTGAGATCATGACCTGAGCCGAAGGCAGCGGCTTAACCCACTGAGCCACCCAGGCGCCCCTAGTATTTTAAATTTTTGTTAGATAAAAGTTATTTAAACTTCATTTTTTCTATGTAGTTTTAGAGACTGGAAGATTGTTTCTATTTTTATTGCTTTATGGTCATAGAATACAGCCTTTTTTTCCCCATAAACATTCTTCAGATTGCTGCAAATTTTTGATTAATTTCCAGAGTTTTGAAAAAGCTCATTCCAACAGTTTTTACCAGACGAGAAAATTTATGGAGGGCATCACACTGTCAAGTGCACTGATGCTACTCACCCTTTAATTTCTTTCTATTAACTTCTGAGGATCTTTTACATTCTGTATACAATTTTTGTGAGATACTTTTTTGGAAAAAAAATCGTTTCTTGACTTTTCATTTTTTAACCCTGTCTCTAGGAGAATAAAATTTTTATAATGTCAGTGCAATTTAGTTTACTAAGATTTTTTTCCTTCATAGTTTGTGGCTTTGGTATTAATTTGTGAAAAATCATGAGTATTTTTTCTTATACTTTATTCTAAAATGTTATTGTTTTACTTTACAAATTTACATGGATAATCCTGAATTGATTTTTACATATATTAGGAAGATTAATTCAATTCATTTTTTAATATTTCCAGTCATTTACACCATTAACTGAAAAGATTATTCTTTCTCTATTAGAACACTTTCGCATTGTTGTCAAAATTGTTTGGCTTAATTTCTGTGGGTATATTTACATTTTTTCTAATTTATTACCTTCATTTATGTATTTATCTCCTTTACCAATATAATTTACCTTTATTCCTGTAGAGGAAATCATTAATGAGATAGCTATTTTTAGGGACACCTGGATGGGTCAGTCAGTTTAGCATCTGTCTTCAGCTGGGATCATGGGGTCAGTGGGGAGTCCCTTCTCCCTCTGCCCCTCCCTTCCCACTCGTGCTCTCTCTCTCACTCCAAAATGTAAATAAAATCTTTTTAAAAAGGTATTTGTAGCTATTTTATTCTATCCTTCCTATTTTGGCTTTTTATATGAATTTTATAGTCAGCTTGGAAATATGTACATAATCCTTACTGATTTTATAGGTTAAGTTGGAGAGAACTGACATTAGCACTAGGTGTAGTCTTTCAAGCCAAGAATAAGTAATGCATATACATTATTAAAGTCTTCTTTCATTTATTTCATTACATTTTCCATTTTAACTATGTGGTACCTATGGATGGTTTTATGAGAAACTGTACTAGATTTATTTTTAATTATTATTTTGGTTTCTACTTCTTAACATTTAGAACAATCATTTGTGTGTGTGTTCTAGTCTATTTTGTAAGTTTGCTAAACTCATTAATTTTAGGAGGATTTATTTTGTTTCTGTCTTTCCTTTTTAACTCCCTAGATTCCTTGATATTTCTTGATATTTTCTATATAGAAAATTATGTTTTTCCAAACAGGAACAATTTCTGTCTTATTTTCCAAAATGTATGATTTTTACTTTATTTTCCTTGCCTTATGGCTCTGGCCTACACTTCTGGCACAACATTTAGTAGGAATGATGAGCAAGGACATCCTGCATTGTTTTTGACCCCAGGAGAACAGTGTACAGCCACTTAATATTAATTATGTTATCACTAAGAGTTTTGGTAGGTATTTGTTATTAGGTTGAAGAAGTTCTCTTCTATTCTTAGACTGTTGAGAGTGCTGACTGTTGAATTTTGTCAGACTTTTTCTGTATTAAAATATGGTGATGTTGTTTTTGTTTTTAGACTATGAATATGATTCTGTTATAGATAAATTTTCAAATATTGAACGTGCTAGCTTTCCTGAGATAAATCTCACTTGATCATAATGTATTATTATTTTATGTGTTTCTGGATTCAATTTCCTAATATTTTGTGGGGAATTTTTATATCTATATTCATTACACTTTCTCTTTTATTATTTGAATTTTTGTTTTGTTGTACTTTTGTTTGTTTCATTTTAATATTTTTCTTGTGCAGTTTTTCTATTGGAATAATGCTAACCAAAAAAAATGCTTTACTTTCCTTTCTATTTTATAAATGATGGTGTAATTGCATTGGTGCTATTTTTTCCTTAAAAGTTTGATAACTTTTGATATCACATTTTTATAATATGTAAACTATGTCATCAAAAAGATAAAATGTGGTGGGGGACAGAAAAAACGTAGTGCAGGAATGCATTCAAACTTATGCTGTCAACTTAAAATAGACTGTTATAAACATAAGTTGTTAGATGGCCTCATGGTAACCACAAAACATAAACCTGTGGTAGATGCACAAAAAATGAAGAGAAGGATTCCAAGCATACCACTCAAGAAAATAATCAAACCTCAATGGAAGGGAGTAGGGGAAGAAGAAAAAAATGGTAGGAACCACAAAATTGCCAGAAAACAATTAACAAAAGGCAATAACTATATCCCCATCAGTAATTACATTAAATGTAAATGAAGTAAATTTTCAATCAAAAGACACATGTATGTGCTGCCTACAATATAAGGACATGCACAGACTCAAAGTGAAGTGACAGAAAAAGGTATTCATGCAATGGAAATCAAAAGAAAGCCGAGGTAGCTATACTTATAGCAGACAAAAGAAACTTTAAGACAACTGTAATAGGAGTCAAAGAAAAGCATTACATAATGATGAAAGGGTCAAAGATAAAACATTTGTAAAAATTCATGCATCCATATAGGAGCACCAAATATATAAAGCAAATACTAAAATGCCTAAAGAGAAAATTAACAATACAATAATAGGAAGTACATTAATATTCTATTTCCCTTAACAGATAGATCAAGCAGACAGGAAATCAATACAGAAACATTGACTTTAAATGATGCATTAAACCTGGTGGGCTTAAAAGATACCTACAGAACATTGTGTCTGAAAGAAACAGGATACATAGTTTTTTCAAGTGTATATGGTACATTCTGCAGGATATAGATCATACATTAAGCCACAGAACAAATCTGAATATGTTTAAGAAGGCTGAAATCATATCAAGCATATTCTTTGACCACAAAGGTATGAAATTAAAAATCAATTATAGGAAGAAAACTAGAAAATCCACAAATATGTGTAGATTAAACACTATGCTAGTAACCAACTGATGGGTCAGAGAGGAAATCAAAAAAGAAATAGAAAAATACCTTGAGAAAAATTAAAATGGAAATTCAATATCCCCAAATTTATGGGGCTCGGCAAAAGCAGTTCTAAGAGGGAATTTTATAATGTTAAGTGCCTACATCCAGAAATAAGAGAAATCTCAAATAAACAACCTAACTGTATACCTCAAGGAACTAGAAAATAAAAATCCCAAAGTCAAAGAAAGGAAATAGCAAATATCAGAGCAGAAATAATGAAATAAAGACTAAAAAGATAATAGAAAAAGATACTGAAATTAGGAGCTGTTTCTCTGAAAAGATAAAATTGATCAACCATTAGCTAAACACACAAAGAAAAAGATAGAGTACCCAAATAAATAAAATTAGAAATGAAAGAGGAGGCATTACAAAGGATACCACAATAATGCAGAGGATCATAAGAGACTCCTATGAACAATTATACACCAACAAATTTGGATTGGAAGAATTAATTAATTTAAATGTCCATACCACCCAAAGCAATGTACAGATTAAATACAATTCTTTTCAAAATTTCAATGACAGTTTTCACAAAAATAGAACAATTCTAAAAGTCGTATGGAGTTACAAAAGACCCCAATTAGCCAAGGCAATCTTGAGATAGGTAGAGGCATCATGCTCCCTGATTTCAAACTATACTACAGAGCAATGATAATTAAAATAGTATGATATTGGCATAAAAACAGATGCATAGACGAACAGAACAGAATAGAATCAGAAATAAACCCATGCATATATGGTCAATCAATTTATGACAAAGAAACTAAGAATATACAATGGGAGAAGACAGTCTTTTCACTAAATGGTATTGGGAAAATGGAGTACTATCTTATGCCATCCACAAAAATTAACTCAAAATGAAGAAAAACTGGAATGTAAGATCTAAAATCATAAAACTCCTTGAAGAAATCATAGTTGGTAAGCTCCTTGACATTGGTCTTGGCAATGTGTTTTTTCTGTTTGGTCTAATACCAGAAACAAAGGCAAAAAAAGCAAAAACAATTAAGTGGGACCGCATCAAACTAAAAGCTCTGCATAGCAAAGGAAACCACCAACAAAATGGAAAAGCAGCCTCTGAATAGGGATTATTATTACTTAATAAAGCTGTCCAGGTGATTCCAATATGCAGCACATTTCATAAAATCTAACATAGATCCTACACTCCCTCAATGAAATAAGTATATATGTGTATTTATGAAGCAACTAAGTTTTAATATGATGTGACTCTATAACTCAAAATAAATATATATCCCCAATTAATTTTCATTTCTGCTACTGGATTTGATATACCAGTCGTTCTCTGACTCTGGTGAGAACTCATCATTTACATATGAAAATAATGGTGTGATGGCCTCATAGAACTAACCTGGTAATATGAACTTCTGCCTGGGTTAAATACAGTTCTAAAAGGATTTATTTCCATGTTTCTACCTCTATTCTGAGGCTAATCTGTGAAGACTAGAGAGAATGAAGAACAGTAATAACATTATTTGTAGGCAATGGTTGTGCTGATATAAAATATATTATGTAAGATCACTAGATGTTAAAAAGAATCAAGAAAATGAGGAAATTACTAAGTTTAAATAAAGGAAAAGCAAATATGAGAATTTTTTATGAACTCACTCGATTTATTTCTTCTTATGTGAGAGAAAGAAAAAGGAGAACAAATATTTGGTTGGGAAACTAAGAAAATGACCCAAGTCAAAGTAGAGATTTTCTCAAGTTAACATTTTACTCTCAGTTGCACTGTGCCTTTTGATTTTATTTTTTAAATTTTATTTATCTTATTTTATTTTATTTGAATTTGAATTTCTCTGGTCTTTGAACATATTCTGTATCTAAGGTTCATTATATGAAACTCTCAGTTTCTTCCCTGGAGTCCCCCAGATGTGAAGTGGGGGACATCCCCCACTTGATATCCCAATGAACTTGCCCAATAAATGTAAGATATATTCAATAATATTATTAATAATCATAAATGTAAGATGTATTCAATGACTTTATGTAAAGATGAAGTCTCTTCTAAATATGGATAGAAAATTTAAAAATTTAAAAATAAAACTAAATGTAATGTTACTACTAGAAATCCATCCATTCTACTTTCAAAATCAAGATTTATATGTGAGATAGTAAGTTCCAGTATGTCTGATAATAGACACTGAAGGGAACACTAAGTGAGCAAGGTGAATTGATGAAGACTACATGGACCCCATTCTATGATGAGGTACTTTTAGTTTTAAACTTCAAATAAAATGCCTATTTTTCTAATTAAGAAAGAGATATTCACATTTTCCTATGTGCTATCAACATTTTTTACATACACAAAACATAACATGATATTGTATTATTTGTCTCCACATCTAGACTAAAAGTTTTATGATGACATGAGTTATGAATTGAATTTTATTATCTTTAGTGACCGGTGAATAAGAATGAGTTTGATACTTTTTCTCAGATAAATTAATTCATTCCTTCAATGGATTTTCCTGCTTACATGATACATACACAGTATTTTGAGGATTCTGATATATACAATATTCAAACTATTATTTGATCAATAATTTTCTCCCACTTATTAAAAAATCCATTTATATCCTATGTCAGAAAAGATTGCACTAACTCCAGTGACATCAAGTATTGATTTGAACATTTTGCTCTGAAATTATACAGTTGAAAAGAGGCCATGTCCTTATGTCTGTGTGCTGGTGACCTCATTGATTTTTGTCTGACACCTGAAATCCATGTGTGCTATTCTGTTACATTCCCCCTGCCTATCTTAATTCCCAAGGATGTATGCCTTCTCCTTATGAAAGACTGTCTCAGCCAGATCCATTTAGTATAACAAGGTGAATTCAATATCACATTTACTAAGACTAGCAAGTATTCTTTTTGTAATTGTTGCCAATCTCTTTTAGGTAGTGGCCATAAATTCTGCTTTATATAGTGGAAATTATAAGTAGTAGAGTGTGTAGGATATAACTACAGTGCATTTTTCAGGGGAAGGCAGGAAATGAGCATGAGGTAGAGTTTGAGATTGAAGAGATAAAAACCAACTGCAGCTAGAGGAGAGAACTTATGGTTTGCTGATGTGTATAAAGCTACAGATATTAGTAGATCCTGAAAAAAGAAACAATATAGTAGTGATATGGAACAGAAGAAACCCCAACACTTGATGGCTGGTGATATGTGTAGCTAAAGAAATGGGAAGGGCAAAAATAGCTCTTTGTTTCTTTTTTAATTCCCGTTGTTGGCTTTCTTTCCTTAGTCTATCCCTAAAGGCTGGATTGGTGTCTCTCAGGAGTCTGGGGATTTCACTTCTTTCTCAACATACCATCAGCAGGCGATTCCTTATGTTCTTTTGTTTTTCTATCATCTGTGTACTCATACTTCTTTTTTTGGAATACTTTTGTATTTCCAGCCCAGATATCATATCAAGTGCTACTCAATTTAACCTAATGCACTTAGATTTTTTAAATGGAACTCCAATTCAACACTAAAAGGTGTTCATTATTTATCCTTTCTCCAAAATTTTTTTAAGCAATAGTATTCATTAAGGATGAAGGAAGATTATTAACATATTGATATGGAAATTTTTCATTTTATATATTTGCATGTTTTTGTATACATGTCAAATTTTGAAGTTATTAGAAGTCAACCATGAAAATTGTCCCTTATGTAGGAAAAAATAAGGACCTAAAATATTAAAATAGGGGCGCCTGGGTGGCTCAGTGGGTTAAGACGCTGCCTTCGGCTCAGGTCATGATCTCAGGGTCCTGGGATCAAGCCCCGCATCGGGCTCTCTGCTCAGCAGGGAGCCTGCTTCCCTCGCTCTCTCTCTCTCTCTCTCTGCCTGCCTCTACTTGTGATCTCTCTCTGTCAAATAAATAAATAAAATCTTAAAAAAATATTAACATAATATTGCAGTGAAGATTAGAAATAATTAATTCATATAATCCTGTAAATATTTGATTATTTTTAACACTGTCAACAGAGTTGATTCAGATTTCAAAAAATAAAATTACTGATCCATATTATTTTTTCAGTTATTCTTATTTTCTTATTAACTATAAACTTCACTATGACTCCAGTCCTGGCTCAAATATTCTTGGCTGGCAGTATTCTGATATTTTACCTGACATTAAACCTTTTATTTAAAAAATAAAAATATCACACTTTAAAGCTTTTCCTGGTTACTCCCTTTTCAATTGCAGTTCAACACATATAAGGTCATTATCTTTGAGGATTCAGCTGTCACACTGTGCTCTCCCTAAAAGGAGAGGAAAGAGTGTTTGTTATATTGACAGTTAATTAGCAGTTTTAGTACTAAAATGGTGGAGATATTTAAAAAGACAAGAAAAACAAGTATGGGGGAAAATTGCTTTCAAAGGAAATCACAGAAGAACCTTCTCTATAATTCAAGTGTTCCTATAGTTTTTTTTATATATATGAAGTGAAACCCTGGTTTTGTTTACAATGCCAACACTGCTCATGATGTAATATATATTTTAACCTCTGAAATCTGCAAAGTACATAGTCATTGTCCATCGTAGTCTAACTGATACATGATAAGACATGATTTAATGTTGCCTTTGTGTCTATGAAATTCAGCAGTGGTGTTTGTTTGTTTGTTTGTTTGGTTTTTTTCCAAAACATTTCCAAGGTGTTTCGTAGAAAATTATAATGATATAGGGAAAAGGCATAGTTCATAAAATAATTATTCTGAATCTCTCAGTGACCATTTAAATAAGACTTAAGTCTATCAAAATTTCAAATCCTCTTTCTTTTAAGATATTATTTATTTGTTTGACAGAGATCACAAGAAGGCAGAGAGGCAGGCAGAGAGAAAGGGAAGCAGAGCTCTCCTTGCTGAGTAGAGAGCCTGATGTAGGGCTTGATCCCAGGACCCTGAGATCATAACCAGAGCCAAAGGCAGAAGCTTAACCCACTGAGCCACCCAGGCACCCTTCAAATCCTCTTTAGAATATTCTCAGTAAGCTCAAAGTCTGAGCTATCATATATGTCATCAAGGTTTATGAGTACTGAAAAATACAACACAAATTAGGAAAAATATCAATTGCATCCCATTAATTAAATTTCATACACAATTGGATGAAACTGCATCAAATTTATCAAATTTCATTATTGAATTGAATATTTTATTGATATTTAGACAATTTTAATTTGTGGATTATTAAACATATATATGAAATTATTTTAAATCTTTCATTATGAAAAACTAACCTAGTGTGTGGCTGCATACTACTAACCTGTGAAACAAATTCAATGTGATTGAAAAAGCAGACAAAAAACCAATACAATAGTTATTCATAGTTTTACTGTGGGTTATAAACTATAAAATGACCACTAATCTATATTTCCTCAGAATTTGGGTTCTTATCAACCTAGTATATGACTGGTTTTATGTGGAAATAGCTTTAATACAATTATTATGGGATTAACCTCTGTTATTGTTCTTATGTTCACTATCTTCTCACCATGTGTGAGAAATTTCCTTCTATACTATATTCATACCATCTTTCATGCTGGGTACAAATTTCATTTCAATTGGTTTATTTGCTTTTCTTTTTTTTTTTTTTTTTTTTTTTTTTTTTTTTTTTTT